>NW_026571018.1:797000-903135 GCF_026225935.1 Boleophthalmus pectinirostris | reverse complement strand
TAGTCCTGGTCCTGGTGTAGTCCTGGTTTAGTCCTGGTGTAGTCCTGTTTAGTCCTGGTGTAGTCCTGGTTGTAGTCCTGGTAGTCCTGTGGTGTAGTCCTGGTTTAGTCCTGGTGTAGTCCTGGTGTAGTCCTGGTTTAGTCCTGGTGTAGTCCTGGTTTAGTCCTGGTGTAGTCTGTAGTCCTGTTTAGTCCTGTTGTAGTCCTGGGTGGTGTAGTCCTGTAGTCCTGGTTTAGTCCTGGTGGTGGTGGTTATGGTAGTCTGGTGTAGTCCTGGTTTAGTCCTGGTTGTAGTCCTGGTTTAGTCCTGGTTTAGTCCTGGTGGTCCTGGTTTAGTCCTGGGTCCTGGTTTAGTCCTGGTGTAGTCCTGGTGGTCCTGGTGTAGTCCTGTAGTCCTGTAGTCCTGGTGTAGTCCTGGTGTAGTCCTGTTAGTCCTAGTTTAGGTGGTTAGTCCTGGTGTAGTCCTGTAGTCCTGTAGTCCTGGTTTAGTCCTGGGTTTAGTCCTGTAGTCCTGGTAGTCCTGGTCCTGTTTAGTCCTAGTCCTGGTGTAGTCCTTGGTTAGTCCTGGTGTAGTCCTGGTTAGTCCATGGTTTAGTCCTGGTGGTTTAGTCCTGGTGTAGTCCTGGTGTAGTCCTGGTTTAGTCCTGGTGTAGTCCTGGTGTAGTCCTGGTGTAGTCCTGTAGTCCTGGTTTAGTCCTGGTGTAGTCCTGGTGTAGTCCTGGTTTAGTCCTGGTCTGGTAGTCCTGGTGTAGTCCTGTTTAGTCCTGGTGTAGTCTTGGTTAGTCTGGTTTAGTCTGGTGTAGTCCTGGTGTAGTCCTGTAGTCCTGTTTAGTCCTGTAGTGTTTAGTCCTGGTGTAGTCCTGTAGTGGTTAGTCCTGTAGTCTGGTAGTCCTGGTTAGTCCTGGTGTAGTCCTGGTTAGTGTAGTCCTGGTGTTTAGTCTGGTTTAGTCCTGGTTTATCCTGTAGTCCTGGTAGTCCTGGTAGTCCTATGGGGTGGGTCTGGTCCTGGTGTAGTCCTGGTAGTCCTGGTGTCCTTTAGTCCTGGTTTAGTCCTGGTTTAGTCCTGGTGTAGTCCTGGTTAGTCCTGGTGTAGTCCTGTAGTCCTGGTTAGTCCTGGTTAGTCCTGGTTTAGTCCTGGTGTAGTCCTGTGTGGTTAGTCCTGGTGTAGTCCTGGTGTAGTCCTGGTGTAGTCCTGGTTTAGTCCTGGTGTAGTCCTGGTTTAGTCCTGGTTTAGTCCTGGTGTAGTCCTGGTTTAGTCCTTGTTTAGTCCAGGTTTAGTCCTTTTTAGTCCTGGTTTAGTCCTGGTTTAGTCCAGGTCCTGGTTTACTTCTGGTTTAGTCCTTGTTTGGTCCAAATTTAGTCCTTGTTTAATCCTGGTTTAGTCATGGTTTAATCCAAGTCCTGGTTTAGTCCTGGTTTAGACCTAGTTTAGTCCTGGTTTGGTCCTGGTTTAGTCCTTGTTTAGTCCTGGTTTGGTCCTGGTTTAGTCCTGTTTTTTTCCTGGTTTAGTCCTGGTTTGGTTCTTTCTTGCTTCAGTTGCTTTTTAATCCTGGTTTAGTCATGTTTAGTCCTTGTTTAGGCCTTGTTTTTATGAATTAATTCTTCAGACTCTTCACAACTTTAATCTCACAACTATAAAGTTTGCAATTATTTAATAGACTGTCCTGTTATTTTGTGTAAAAGCTGCTAAACCTCTAGTTTACCTCCACAAACATGTTCTGAAATATCACTGTATCAGATGCCCTCCCCGTGTGTCAGATGCCCTCCCCGTGTGTCAGATGCCCTCCCCGTGTGTCAGATGCCCTCCCCGTGTGTCAGATGCCCTCCCCGTGTGTCAGATGCCCTCCCCGTGTGTCAGATGCCCTCCCTGTGTGTCAGATGCCTTCCCTGTGTCTACATGGGTTCTTATTGTGTGTAAAATTCTTGGTAAAAATGACACTATGAACTGAATTGCAAATCTAATCAAAAATACAATTGGATTTTCCCCAGAATGCCTTTGTTCAAACAGAGCAGTTGTGTAATGACTGCTGTTGCGTCATAGTGTCTGGATTAAACCCAGTTCTCTTTCACACCTCTGCAGAGAAACACACCCTACTCACAGAACACCGGATTTTAACTTATAGACGCTGTGCTTCATTTTTTCCCATGTGTGTGTGAGCAGGCTGGGTCTTGTACCTGTACAGATGGATTGTATAAACAGCTCTGGAGGTCAAAAGAAGTCTGCTGTGTGCTGTCTGCGTTTAACTCTAAAGTGTTTTATTGTCCAATAATCAGGAAGTGTGTGTTAGCATGCCAGTATTTGTTATCTTTACCATTACAGAGTTATTAAAAATGCATATAAACTCTAGGGACACACAGATCCAGCTTTTATCTGTTCCAATATCGTTGTCGATATTATGACTTGAAGGATCTGCCAATACTTGATCAAACAATACCAGGGCGGAGACTCACAATATGATTTATTTCTTTTAAACTCACACAGAATATGGTAAACAATGAACCAAGTGTGTTTTATAACTGTTATTTATCAAATACGGTGCCTACAGAAGAGCGTTTTGGGCCAACATTGTCAGTATATTTTGTTTATAGACCAATACGGGGATTGACTAGAGCCCGACCGATATGGATTTTGTTGTGGCTGATATGATACGATATATGATATATAATGGGAGTTGGAGCTGCCGATAGCCAATATAATCACCAATATATTTAGTGATGTTAAAATTCACTGTAAATCTTGAATTGTTTAAAAAACTTAGGTTTGGCTCTAGTGGATTTTAAATTGGGTTTTTTTAGGCAACATTTATTGTTCTTCTGCCTCTTTACATCATATTTACAGACAGTATCTCAGACTAATGGCATTTTTGCATCACATTCTAGCCAGTAAAGAAAGTAAGTAAACTACTGGTATTAGCCTTTAGCTGTAAAGTGTAATTAATTATATATGTAAATGTCATCATTCACACGTCTATTCACCGCATATTTACATATCAATGCAGGTCCAGTAACAAATACATGGCCAATATAGTCACTTTACAATAGACCAATAGAAAACAGCCTGTTTATGTGTGAGAGCTACAGCAGCTAATCGCTAACCAATGAGAAAGAACCAAAACTTCAAAGTCGACATATTTCCAACACTCAGCGCTCACGCAGGCTCCTCCCACATCACAAGTCTGCACTAATAAATGTCCTTTTAATCCAGACTCAAACCAATTGTCCATAAAAAGAAAAATAATGTCAGTGTGAAGATAATGTAGAGAGTCTAAGCCAGGGGTCGGCAACCCGCGGCTCCGGAGCCACATGTGGCTCTTTAGCACTCCCCTAGTGGCTCCCTGGAGCTTTTTCAAAAATGAGTGAAAATGGAAAAGGAATGATTTTTTTTAGTTGTTGTTTTAATCTGGTTTCTTTAGGGGTAAAACCCTCGTTCATCTCTGGTCATGGATCTGATCCATCAGCTGTGTGTAAATGAAACACATGAAAAGTGTTTCAGCAGAACAAATAGATGAACTGAAGCGGGGGGTGGTGTCCGGTGCCTCCACCTGAGAAGCGCTTTCCCCGAAAAAAAAAAAAACAAAAAACACGTGCGCAGACGGACGCTCAGAACAATATAACGAACCAAACGGGATTCACGCTTCTGTCCGGATGCTTTGCACCACCTCAGCCGCAGTTGAGCGTGGAGGACCGGAGCAGCCCGCCCGGACCTGTGGTCCACAGCGCATTCTCGCTTTTCCCGCACAGAACCAGCGCACAGAGGACGACAAGGAACCGCTTGGACCCAGTCCTTTGCGCGCTGGTCTTGCTCGCCCCCGTCTGGAACCAGGACATGGAGGACGAAGCCTCTGGACAATCTGACCAACACTGGACCCCCAGCCCCGTCTTGAGGAGCTGCGTGCTGACTGCCCGTGTGTTTGGCGCTGCTGCCCGAGCTCAGACTCCAGGCTGATGTTGCGTACAAAGTTCTCCATGCTGCTGTTTTCTGAGTGCTCCTATGCACGATCAGAAGAAATGTGACTGCTGCTCTGAATACTTCCATCATCATCTTCATAGCAACAGGTAAACGTCAGTCGCACTCTGTTTATCTCAGTTTACACGCAAACATAAAACCAGAGTTTTTAGAAAGACTCGTTTTCAGAGGCGAATTCACCGTTTCCGTGTAAACGATGCGAACAAACGAAGGGAAATGTCTCAGTTTTTAAAAATACCCGTGTACGTGTAAACGGGGCCTAAATGACAAAGAAATAAACACTAACCACCTGATTTCAGTGGCTACAGACGCCGCACCGAGTATGAGAGGGTCGCAAAAGGGGTTTGTGTATCATGAATGCTCATTTTGTATTTGTAGCCTATGTTAGGGAATTCTACCCTAAGACATCAAATTTAATTAAATAAGACACACCAAAACGAGACGGCTTAGTTTTTACTTGCGCAAGGAGAGAGCTGTCCGAACACTGTCTGACCCTCTTCTGACAGCTACTCCCCAACAGCAGCTTTTATTGCAGTCATTTCACAGATAACAATACAGTACATTATGTTATATCACACAATGGTTACAATGATCACATGCTAACAATCTTTAGGCTAAACCACCCCCCCATTTCACACTTGATTACAGGCTCCAGGTGATAAACAATTTGGTCACTTTTCTCCCAAAAACGTATGCTAACCACATGAGGGAAAAAACCCTTAGCTGTCTTCTCATGGGTGACTCAGTAGATTAGCTTAATGAGTCAGGAGTTCTTGTACTAGGACATATAACATACATATGGAAAAAAACCAAAAACGCAATTGTTGATAACTTTAATCACACACACAAATGATTATGATTTTAAATGATTCATAATATTTAAAATAACACATAAATTCTTTCACATTTTCCTCCTGTTTATCAATAATGCTTTACCTCAGAGTACTAGAACTTCTTAAGCAGATTCATGCTCTTCAGCTACATATACTTCAATTCTGTCCAACACCCAAGCGGATACATAAACTACAACATAACACAAAAAATACTTATACCACTAAGCATTGATGTAAACAATGGATAAAACGACATTTTTCCATGCCCCCTAAAATCTAAATTCACTGTTAGGTGAGAGTGTGTTCTCATGCAGTATCATTTTTTTCCCCATGATATGCTACCAAAACTTTCATTACAAGTTAAACCCCCTCCCGGTGTTGCTGTATGCTATATTTGCCCCTTTTTTATTGAAATGAATGTGTCGTTGCAATAAATGAGTGTGTCTGTGTGTTTGCCTAGTCCTGCATCTAAACACAAATTTCTTAATTTTAAATTTTCAAAACCCTTCAGGAGAGCATCATTTTTCACTGTAACCATACTTGTTTGTTGTCCCCTTTCTGAGGCTGTGGCTCCGCAGGCTGGATTCAAGGCTGCGTCAGATAATCAGGCTGATGTTGTACAGTCACGTGACCAGGTGACTGACCATGCAGTGCCCAAGAAGCAGGGGTTACCAGCCCGTACTTCTCGTAAGAACACCGTCACTGCTTAGTAGTGCGAGGTCCTGCGTCTCTCTTACACGTCGAGGTTTCTGGACTCACAGTGACTCAGGTGGATCCACCCGCTCCTCCCTTCGACCTTAACAGCGGTGGGAGTGGTCAGCAACACACGGTGTGGTCCTTTCCTTTTGATCACTGGACCAGCATTTCCGTTTTATCACCTTGACGAACAACAAGGCTCCAACACCGACAGGTGGATGCTGCTGTGAAGAGAGTGGAAGATCCGGCAGGTTATTGTTCTCTGAGCAGTCTCTAGCCAGTGATGTTTCCTCCATGTACTGGGTTAGATCAGGTACAAGTCAGGTGTATCTCTTTTACTTCATGGTTTCATTAGTTTGTTCTTACTGTCCCATTTGTGTGTTTCCATGAGTCCAGCTGATTGGGGTCTATAAGTGCAATGTTTCTTTAGATCTATTTTTTGATGCTCCCCCAGTCTATGTCCTTATTCACAAAATGCGTCCCATTATCACTTCTAATGATTTCTGATATACCCAAGGTGGGAATAATGTGGTTACATAGGGTTTTTGCCACTGTGATTGTATCAGGTTTGGCTGTGGGAAATATTTCAATCCATTTTGAAAAACATCTATTACTCCTAAACAGTAATAAAATCCATATGTAGGGTCTGAAAGGGGGTAGGTTGGTTGAGGAAACTGGCCTCTCTTAGGTCTAAACTTGCAGATTAAACACTGTCTGCACAAATTTTTTGAGTAGGTATTAAATCCTATTGTATTAAAGTATTGATTTACTGGTGCCACCATCCCTCCTGTTGAGACATGATATACCTCATGGCTCATGCTCATTTAAACATGGATTGGTAAAAATGTTTTTTCATTTGATCCCACATATATCTTTGATCTCTGATTTCTGCACTGTTTCTCAACCAAATCACCCTTTCAGATGTATTCGCTTGCTCTTATATTATTTGAACGATATTAGCATTGTCTTTTATCACTCGCTGCGCTGGCTTAGTATTTTGGTCTGTACCAAATTTTGAAAAAGACACAGTATCACTCAAGTTTAGTGTAATCTTGTAATGCCAATACAGTTGACTTCATTAGTTTATTTCTTTTGAATGCCAAATTTGCCTCATCTGTTCAAGTTACTTTGTGATTCATTTCCCTAGGTTCAGGAAAAATCAAGTCTTGAAGTGGCTTTGGTAGGAGGGTGTAATCCAGTAATCAAGCTCTGTAGCCGTTACACAATCCTAGAAAAGCCATCATTTATTAGATTTTTTATTTTTTTTTATTGTTAACTTCCTATCAGAGCTAGCAATTCTCCCTTGGACGGTCAAGTTATGTCCTTAAGTATTTTACTTCGGATCTGCTCTTAGATCTTTCACTAGCCTCCAGCCTATGGAGGGGTCAGTTTTGTTTGTTTTTTTTGTTTTTTTTAACTATAGAACTATTGCCTCTGTTTCTGTTATCTTACTCTCTTCCCTTGGTCTGGGACTAATCGAGGCGCAGTAGAGGGAGGGTGCTGGGCTGCTGCTCCTTTCTCCCTGCTTCTATTTTTCTGCTTGTTGTGTATCAATAGCTGATTTATCAGTTCATCAAGTTGCTCTTTCTCAAGTGTAGGTTTAAACCCATATCTTTTCTGCCATTTTTCTAGGTATTTCCTGCTACCTGGAAACTCTTTTTCCATGTGTTTAACCAACTCCTTCTGTTTTTTTGAGTACTGCTTTTTCGTCCATGTTAGTTTCGACTATGTGCCGTCGTGAGTACAAATGAAGGATGTACAACAGTTTTTTGTATAACAACTGTTCAAGCAAGCTTCTACTCTTTTTACGGAGTGGCTTGAACCTGGGTGTATATCTCTCTAAGATCCTTAAACTACACACTTATATTTAATAGTTACCTTCATCAAGGTAGATTTTCAAAAAACTTGCAGTAAAAAGTTAATTTTTAATTGATGCAACGTAATTTGGGTCAATTCACCTGGAAGACTGAGGGCCAAGAAAAATTGGTCTGGGGGCCACATTTGGCCCACGGGCCATAGTTTGGACATGCCTGCAGTAGACAATAGTTTTACAATAGTTTTCAATAGTTTCCTCAGTGTCACAAATCAATCCTGTGTGATGTAGTGTGTGTACAAGCACGAGGCAGGTTTTGTGTGTGTGTGTGTGTGTGTGTGTGTGTGTGTGTGTGTGAACCGTTCTATATGTACATGATTGATCTGTACTTGACTGGACTCACTCAGACACATTGTACAGGATCAATGCTGCAGTGTCCTACACATGACCCTCCTGTGAAAACAAAAGTACATGTGTTTATTTTTCATTCACATCATGATTTATCAGATATTTAAATGCAAATCATGATGTTACATTTTGATAAAGTAGACATATTGTGCTGGTGTCTGCTCTATAGTTATAATCTATCACACCCTTGGATCATGATGTTATAATCTGCACATTTTAACTCACAATATGTGTCTAAAACAGGGGTCTTCAACGTTTTTCAGGTCCAAACTGATGAAGAGCTGGAGTGGGGTCCCCTATGATATATCTGTCATACAACTGTGTTTTGTATTCAACTGGGCCTAGTGTCGTGTATAAACAGCTGCTCTGTTATTGTATGTTCAATACTCGGGGGTGTCCCATCGAAGGGTCTTAACAAATTCAGATTTATCCTGAAATCCTGAGCTCAGACTTACTCCATCTCCAGTTTAAGCCCCAACTCGTTCCATGACAGAAAAAAGCCTGAGTGTGTCGTTGCTCTGTTGCTCTGGTCTTCTCAGAGTCACCACAAGCATAAAGTGCAGCTTAAACTTCAGGCTTGAATTATCTTTGGCAGACTCAGGTTTATTTCTGACTAACCAGGACCTGAGCCTGGAGGTGAACATCTGAAGTTCAAAACAGTTTAAAAACACAATCTTTCAGCACACTTTTACCTCAGTGCAATTTCACATTTCACAATCAGACACTCCCACATTCAAACCCACATACCTGTACACACACAATGCAGTATTCACAGGTGGGTGCAGTTTTGGTTTGTTTTTAACCCTCTCAGGCTCAGATAAATTTTTAGTATCAGGAAAAATCTGATATTTGGGGAAAATTATAATATGGGGTAGTAATATACAATTCTGACTTTTTTATTCTTTGTAAACAAAAAAAGTATTTTGCACTTCTGGCAGGCCGTTTGCGTGGAGCCATTCTTGCACAGTCTGCATTGCCCACGTTTATCAGCATGGATGGGAAAAAAAGCTCCTGAATAAAAAAAAAAAGCTCACATAATATGGATGTGGAGTAAGTAGGTACTTGGAATGCAAATCTGCAACGCCTGCCTGGAGAGGGTTAACCAGGACCTGAGCCTGGAGGTAAACAGCTGAAGTTACGTGCTTCAGTTCAGGTGGCAGTCCACATGTAGTTCTGCTGGGGGTGCTTCTGGTGACTGCTGCTTGTTTATTTCTGATATAATACAACTGACCTGTAGAATGTGGTGATGTCTTGGCCCACAGAGGTCATTATAAAGGTTCAAATCTAAAGTTAAAAGTCCAGAGACACAGACAGAACATGTAAACTCCACTCTGAGAGGCCCAGATGGCAGCGTGCTTCAGAATGTCATTCTTTAGCTGCGGCGTCGCCTTGAATTCGTAATCACGCTCTTTCTCTCCTCTTTGTCTTTGGTCAAATGGCAGCCCCCTCTCCCACCCTCTCGCTCTCTTTCTCTGTCCATCTCTACTCCCCCTTCCTCTCTCCCCCTCTGTCTCTCCTTCCTCTCTTTCCCTCCCTCCCCTCTCTCTCTCCTCCCTTTCTGGCTCCTCTCTTGCTCCTTCTCTCGTCTCCCCGCCTCTCTCCCACTCTCTCATCCCCTCTCTCCTCTCTCTCTCCTCACTCACCTTCCCTCTCTTCTCCTCTCTCTTTCCCTCTCCCCCCTTTCTCTCTTACTCTCTCTCTTCTCCCTCTCCCCCCCTCTTTCGCTCTCCCTCTCTCTTCCTCTCTCTCTCTCTCTTTATCTCCTCTCTCCCTCTCTCTCTCTCTCCCCCCTCTTTCGGTCTCCCTCTCTCTAACACTCTCTCTTCTCTCTCTCTCCCTCTCTCTCTCTCTCTCTCCCTCTGCCCCCCTTTTTCGCTCTCCCTCTCTCTTCCTCTCTCTCTCTCTTTCTCTCTCCCTCTCTCCTCTCCCTCTTTCGCTCTCCCTCTCTGTAACTCTCTCTCTTCTCCCTCTCCCCCCCTTTCTCTCTTCCTCTCTCTCTCTCTTTCTCTCTCCCTCACTCTTTATCTCCTCTCTCTTTCTCTCTTCCTCTCTCTCTCTCTTTCTCTCTCCCTCACTCTTTATCTCCTCTCTCTTTCTCTCCTCTCTCCCTCTCTCTCTCTCTCTCTCTTTCTCCCTCTCTCTCTCTCTCTCCCTCTCTCTCTCTTCTTTGTTCTGTATTGTCCTGTGTTCTTCAGTCTTTCCGCCTCACTTCATCCCTCGCTCGGGGCTGTGGCAGCGTCCACTCATCCTCTGGACTTCACGTCCTTTATTCTGTGACCTATAAAATCCAAGCGGGTTCATTCTTAATGCATCTTCATTGATACGTTTCAGTGGCATCACAAAGTTTATCAGCTGTTACACAACTGAAACTACACTTTGTCATTTAGCACAACACCTGCATGATTGAAAGAGACATTTTAAATCGTACTTCAGAACATTCTACATGGAGACAGAAAAGTTGAATGCCGAACATTGTGGAACATTATAGCCAAAGGAACAACATTTCCATGGAAGCAAGTTTCTGTCGACAGAGCTTATCGACCATCAGTTTCTCTGGATTCTAAACAATCAGTTGATCTGTTATCTGCGATGGTAATGCTGACAGGAACTAGCATGCTAACACACACTTCTCTCTGACAATAAAATGCTGTACACCAACAGCACACAGTGGACTTATTCTGACCTCAGGAAATGATTCTACATCAAATCTGCACTGGGACACACACATTTGTCTCACACACAAAACCAGGTACAGAGACTTTAAAGGACACATGTTTGACATTTGACAAATGGATGTTTTGGTCCTTCAATGTGCATCCCTCGTGCATTTGACCCATCTGTCCCTCGTGCATTTGACCCATCTGTCCCTCGTGCATTTGACCCATCTGTCCCTCGTGCATTTGACCCATCTGTCCCTCATGCATTTGACCCATCTGTCCCTCATGCATTTGACTCACCTGTCCCTCGTGCATTTGACCCATCTGTCCCTCGTGCATTTGACCCATCTGTCCCTCGTGCATTTGACCCATCTGTCCCTCGTGCATTTGACCCATCTGTCCCTCGTGCATTTGACCCATCTGTCCTCGTGCATTTGACCCATCTGTCCTCGTGCATTTGACCCTGTCCCTCGTGCATTTGACCTATCTGTCCCTCGTGCATTTGACCCATCTGTCCCTCATGCATTTGACCCATCTGTCCCTCATGCATTTGACCCATCTGTCCCTCATGCATTTGACCCATCTGTCCCTCATGCATTTGACCCATCTGTCCCTCATGCATTTGACCCATCTGTCCCTCGTGCATTTGACCTATCTGTCCCTCGTGCATTTGACCCATCTGTCCCTCATGCATTTGACCCAACTGTCCCTCATGCATTTGACCCATCTGTCCCTCATGCATTTGACCCATCTGTCCCTCATGCATTTGACTCACCTGTCCCTCGTGCATTTGACCCACCTGTCCCTCATGCATTTGACCCACCTGTCCCTCGTGCATTTGACTCACCTGTCCCTCGTGCATTTGACCCACCTGTCCCTCGTGCATTTGACCCAGCTGTCCCTCGTGCATTTTACTCACCTGTCCCTCGTGCATTTGACCCACCTGTCCCTCGTGCATTTGACCCACCTGTCCCTCGTGCATTTGACTCACCTGTCCCTCGTGCATTTGACTCACCTGTCCCTTGTGCATTTGACCCACTTGTGCTCAGATCCCAGGCGCTGCGATGGATCGCGTGAGCCCCCTCTGGAGGATGAGGAGGAGAGCGCGGAGGGGGGCGCTGTGCATGGGCTTCTTCTGCATTTCCATGGCGCTGCTGTACGTCCTGTGCGCGGAGAACAGCGTCCCCGTGACTGATGCCATCTTTGGGGTGAAGGCGCGGACCAGGGCACAGCCGCGCACCCACACTGACACCAAGGTCAGTCATTATTTACATTCATACCATTAAAGCTTCTAGAATACACAACACTGACTCTTGAGCTTTTAGCCATGTTAGAATGTTGTTTGCTCCTCAAAATGTTTGAGTAACTCTTTATTATTAGTCTGTCTCCAAAGTTCAAAAGGCTCTGCTGTAACAGAATGATCCACGTGTCAGATTATACCGATAGAACCGACAGAAACACTCACAAAGTTGAACCTGGTAATTTCTATTAGTGACCAGACCCAAGAACTCACTGCATTACAATACAAATCCACATTTGTGCCCCCATTGATATTACATTTTATTTATTTGTTATTGGATGTGTTTATTTGACAGGGACAGCACAGTCATACATAGTTGTAATGGCATAATTCTCAGCTCCTGTCCCTGGTCGGGCTTTGCCTACAATAAACAGTTCAAAACAGTTTAAAAACACAATCTTTCAGCACACTTTAACCTCAGTGCAATTTCACATTTCACAATCACACACATGCTTCTGGTGACTGTTGCTTGTTTAATTCTTATATAACACGACTGGCCTGTAGAATGTGGTGATGTCTTGGCCCGCAGAAGTATTCCATCCATCCATCCATTTTCTTCCGCTTATCCAAGGTCGGGTCGCGGGGGCAACAGTCTGAGGAGGGCCTCCCAGACTTCCCTCTCCACACACACGTCCTCCGGCTCTTCCAGGGGGATCCCGAGACGTTCCCAGGCCAGCCCAGAGACATAGTCCCTCCAACGTGTCCTGGGTCTTCCCCGGGGCCTCCTCCCAGTGGAACATGCCCAGAACACCTCCCGAGGGAGGCGTCCAGGAGGCATCCGGAACAGATGCCCGAGCCACCTCAACTGGCTCCTCTCAACGTGGAGGAGCAGCGGCTCTACTCCAAGCTCCTCCCGTGTGACTGAGCTCCTCACCCTATCTCTAAGGGAGCGCCCAGCCACCCTGCGGAGGAAACTCATTTCGACCGCTTGTATCCGCGATCTTGTCCTTTCGGTCATTACCCAGAGCTCATGACCATAGGTGAGAGTAGGAACGTAGATTGACCGGTAAATTAAGAGCTTCGCCTTTCGGCTCAGCTCCCTCTTCACCACAACAGTCCGATACAGCGGCCGCATCACTGCCGACGCTGCACCGATCCGCCTGTCAATCTCACGTTCCATCCTCTCCTCACTCGTGAACAAGACCCCGAGATACTTGAACTCCTCCACTTGAGGCAAGGACTCTCCACCCACCCGGAGAGGGCAAGCCACCTTTTTCCGGTCGAGAACCATGGCCTCGGATTTGGAGGAGCTGATCTTCATCCCAGCCGCTTCACACTCGGCTGCAAAACGCCCCAGTGCACACTGCAGGTCCTGGTTTGATGGAGCCATCAGGACAACATCATCTGCGAACAGCAGAGATGAGATCTTGTGGTCCCCAAACCGGACCCCCTCCGGCCCCTGACTGCGCCTAGAAATTCTGTCCATAAACACAATGAACAGAACCGGTGACAAAGGGCAGCCCTGGCGGAGTCCAACATGCACCGGGAACAGGCCTGACTTACTGCTGGCAATGCGAACACAGCTCCTGCTCCGGTCATACAGGGACCGGACAGCCCTTAGCAAAGGGCCTCGGACCCCATACTCCCAGAGCACCCCCCACAGGACACCACGAGGGACACAGTCGAATGCCTTCTCCAAGTCCACAAAGCACACGTGGACTGGTTGGGCAAACTCCCACGAACCCTCGAGCACCCGATGGAGAGTGTAGAGCTGGTCCAGTGTTCCACGGCCAGGACGAAAACCACACTGCTCCTCCTGAATCCGAGGTTCGACTATCGGCCGGATTCTCCTCTCCAGTACCTTACCGGGAAGGCTGAGGAGTGTGATTCCCCTGTAATTGGAACACACCCTCCGGTCCCCCTTCTTATACAGAGGGACCACCACCCCGGTTTGCCAGTCCAGAGATACTG
Source organism: Boleophthalmus pectinirostris (assembly GCF_026225935.1). Taxonomy (NCBI): domain Eukaryota; kingdom Metazoa; phylum Chordata; class Actinopteri; order Gobiiformes; family Gobiidae; genus Boleophthalmus; species Boleophthalmus pectinirostris. The sequence continues at coordinate 889,551 of NW_026571018.1, read as the reverse complement.
TCCCCAACCGCCACGCGATGTTGCAGAGGCATGTCAGCCAAGACAGCCCCACAACATCCAGAGACTCCAGGTACTCAGGACGGGTCTCATCCAACCCCGGAGCCTTGCCACCAAGGAGCTTGCCAACCACCTCAGTGACTTCAGCCAGGGTGATAGATGAGTCCACCTCTGAGTCTCCAGCCTCTGCTTCCTCCTCGGAAGACGTGACGGTGGGATTGAGGAGATCCTCAAAGTATTCCTTCCACCGCCCGACAACATCCCCAGTCGAGGCCAACAGCTCTCCCCCCGCACTGTAAACAGTATTGGTGAAGAACTGCTTCCCCCTCCTGAGGCGCCGGACGGTTTGCCAGAATTTCTTTGAGGCCGTCCGATAGTTCTCCTCCATGGCCTCCCCGAACTCCTCCCAGCTAAGAGTTTTTGCCTCTGCGACCACACGGGCTGCAGCACGCTTGGCCCGCCGGTACCTGTCAGCTGCCTCAGGAGTCCCATGAGCCAACAAGGCCCGATAGGACTCCTTCTTCAGCCTGACGGCATCCCTTACTTCCGGTGTCCACCACCGGGTTCGGGGATTGCCGCCGCAACAGGCACCACAGACTACGAGCAGCTGCATTGACAATGGAGTCTGAGAACATAGCCCACTTGGACTCCATGTCTCCAGCCTCCCCCGGAATCCGGGAGAAGTCCTCCCGGAGGTGTGAGTTGAAGGTCCCTCTGACAGAGGCTCCACCAGACGTTCCCAACAGACCCTCACTACACGCTTGGGCCTGCCAGGTCCCTCCGGCTTCCTCCTTCGCCAGCGAACCCAACTGACAACCAGGTGGTGATCGGTTGACAACTCAGCCCCTCTCTTCACCCGAGTGTCCAAGACACGTGGCCGGAGGTCAGATGACACGACTACAAAGTCAATCATCGACCTCCGACCTAGGGTGTCCTGGTGCCACATGGTGCACTTATGGACACCCTTGTGCTCGAACATGGTGTTTGTTATGGACAAACTGTGACTAGCACAGAAGTCCAATAACAAAACACCGCTCGGGTTCAGATCGGGGAGGCCGTTCCTCCCGATCACCCCTCTCCAGGTGTCACTGGCGTTGCCCACGTGGGCGTTGAAGTCCCCCAGTAGAACAACGGAGTCCCCGGTCGGTGCACTGTCCAGTACCCCTCCCAGGGACTACAAGAAGGCCGGGTACTCAGCACTGCTGTTCGGCCCATAGGCCGACACCACAGTGAGAGACCTGTCCCCGACCTGAAGGCGCAGGGACGCGACCCTCTCGTTCACCGGGGTAAACTCCAACACGTGGCGGCTGAGCTGTGGGGCTATAAACAAGCCCACACCAGCTCACCGCCGCTCCCTGTGGGCAACGCCAGAGAAATGGAGGGTCCAACCCCCTTCAAGAAGTTGGGTACCAGAGCCCAAGCTGTGCGTAGAAGTGAGCCCGACTATATCTAGCCGGTATCTCTCAACCTCCCGCACAAGCTCAGGCTCCTTCCCCCCCAGCGAGGTGACATTCCACGTCGCCACAGCCAGATGCTGTGTGTGCGGACCAGGCCGTCAGGACACCCGTTCCCGACCGCCGCCCAGTCCTCTATGCACCCAACCCCTATGAACCCCTCTGCGGGTGGTGAGCCCACAGGAGGGTGGACCCACGTCGTCCTTTCGGGCTGAGCCCGGCCGGGCCCCGTGGGCAAAGGCCCGGCCACCAGGTGCTCGCATTCGAGCCCCAACCCCAGGCCTGGCTCCAGGGTGGGGCCCCGGCTGCGCCATACCAGGCGACGTCAGGGTCCTCGATATTAAACTGTTCATATGGGTTCTATGAATTGCTCTTAGTCTGCCCCGTCACCTAGGACTTGTTTGCCATGGGAGACCCTACCAGGGGCGTGAAGCCCCGGGCAACATAGCTCCTAGGATCATTCGGGTACACAAACTCCCCCACCACGGTAAGGTGGCAGTTCGGGGGGGAGCCCGCCCGCAGAAGTAATTATAAAGAAATCATAGAAGCTGCATAAAGGTGACTCACGTGCGACTTGAGCAACAGCAAAAGAAGTAGGAGATGTGTTCATTGCTGGCAGTAAGTCAGACCTGTTCTCGGTGCATGTTGGACTCTGCCAGGGCTCCCCTGTCACCGGTTCTGTTCATTGTTTTTATGGATAGAATTTCTAGGTGCAGTCAGAGACCAGAGGGGTCTGGTTTGGTTACCACAGGATCTCATCTCCGCTCTCTTAGAGATAGGGTGAGGAGCTCAGTCACACAGTAGGAGCTCAGAGTAGAGCCGCTGCTCCCTCGGGAGGTGTTCCGGGCATGTTCCACCAGAAGGACATCCAGGAGGGACTATGTCTCTGCGCTGGGAACGCCTCAGGGTCTCACCAGAGGAGCTGGAGGACGTGTCTGGGGTGAAGGAAGTCTGGGAGTCCCTGCTTAGGCTGCTGCCCCCGCGACCCGACCCCGGATAAACGGAAGAAAATGGATGGATGGAAAAATCAAATCTAGGAAAACTTGATAATCCTTCAGTTACAACAATTTACTGCTCCCAAGCAGTCAGTATATGTAAATATATGTAACCCAGTTAAGACAACAAAATAAATGATGTCAGTCCTGATCATTCATAACTTGGTCAAATCTGTTTTGACAGACAAATGAACTGACTTAACTTCATTAAAGTGTAGTAAATGTCAGAGGCTACTTATGATGAATGCCTCCTTCCTTCCTTAACATAAAAAATCTAAACCATCTCTGTTGTATTAAAGATATACACAGCTCTGTCATTTCTGTGGTGCCTCAAAGCTAACAGCTACTGTAGTCAAAACTGTAAAACAAAAAATAACTAACCTATTAAAACTCAAATTAAAGACTACTCGATTTTTTTAATATGTAGAATACTTCAGTATGTAGCGTCAAAATGATCATTACATCACCGGACAAGAGAGCACCTCTGGAGATACGCTTCACTATAACTGAATTACTGATTATATTATGATTTATATTATATTATATTTTATTATATTATGCTGGATGAAAAAATGAATTTCCTTTGGGATAAATAAAGTAGTATTTATCTATCCATCTATTAGTGTGTCAGTGACATCCACCTACAGCTCCCTGTTCACTAGTGTTGTTGTCAAGACTGCAATAATTGAGACCAAGACCTGTCTGAGACCACGGGGTCCTGAGACCAGGACAAGATCAAGACCTCTGAGGGTCAAGACCGAGACAAGACCAAGACTTTTAAAGGCCGAGACCGAGAAAAGACCGAGACCATGGACCAAATCAAGACCATCTTTGTCATTTCTACTTTTATTTGTATTTTACATTTTGGCACAAGTATGTCAATATATTTATTAGGGGTGGGACATTAACACATTAACTATGATTGCTCAGTGCACCATGTCGTGGTACAACAATTATACTGACGCACACAGTTCCAACTACACCAAAGGAGCATGAACGCACTCTGGGTCTGCCAGACGGGACATTCTATTAATAAAATGACTCGAAGTATTAACACAGATGTCGTTTATTTAAAACTGTGCAGAAAAGACTTTGCATATCACAGAAGCCCCTCACCCCTATGTAGCCAATAATGCAAAACATGTCACAGTGAGTAGAGAACCCGCTGGAGCTGTGGGCGAGAGTAGTCCTGCTCTGAGTACAAACAAGAGGCGTCAGCCCAAACTCCGCATGACGGCCCTCAGGAAGAAACTGAGTGCACTAAAATTTATTTACATAAAATAAATGTTACTTTTGGGGCAAATATTGTTCTGCAATTAATTGAGATTAATTAATTACAATGCCTGTAATTCATTAGATCAATTTTTTTAATCAAGTCCCACCCGTAGTTTTTATAAATCTATCTCCATTTTACCTGATTAATGTTCATTTAGCTGTACTGCACTTAAACACTCTGTGCCCCTTTTTTGGACCCTCACCCACAGTTTGAGAACCCTTTCTTTAAAAGAACTGTGAAGAAAGTGGGTAGGATTTTTAAACCTGTTTGTTCCTATAGTTCCAAATTGGAGTCACATTCTCTTCCTGGTTTTGCAGTGGGATTTACCTCTGCACATTTACCAAACACACATGGGACAAATACACATGCATTTGTGCACTTTTATGAGGAAAAGACATGTGGACTTACAGCACGGACCTGTAAGTCTATGCTGTAGGTCGGTGCTGTAGGTCGGTGCTGTAGGTCAGTGTTGTAGGTCAGGTGTTGTAGGTCGGTGTTGTAGGTCGGTGCTGTAGGTCGGTGTTGTAGGTCGGTGCTGTAGGTCAGTGTTGTAGGTCGGTGTTGTAGGTCGGTGTTGTAGGTCGGTGCGGTGGTTGGGGTTGTAGGTCGGTGTTGTAGGTCGGTGTTGTAGGTCGTTGGTCGGTGTCTGTAGGTCGGTGCTGTAGGTCGGTGTTGTAGGTCGGTGTTGTAGGTCGGTGTTGTAGGTCGGTGCTGTAGGTCAGTGTTGTAGGTCGGTGTTGTAGGTCGGTGTTGTAGGTCGGTGTTGTAGGTCGGTGTTGTAGGTCAGTGTTGTAGGTCGGTGCTGTAGGTCAGTGTTGTAGGTCGGTGTTGTAGGTCGGTGTTGTAGGTTGGTGCTGTAGGTTGTAGGTTGTAGGTTGGTGCTGTAGGTTGGGGTTGTAGGTCGGTGTTGTAGGTCGGTGTTGTAGGTTGGTGCTGTAGGTGTTGTAGGTTGGGTTTGTAGGTTGGTGCTGTAGGTTGGGGTTGTAGGTCGGTGGGTTTGTAGGTCGGTGTTGTAGGTGTGGTGCTGTAGGTTGGGGTTGTAGGTCGGTGTTGTAGGTCTGTAGGTGTTGTAGGTCGGTGTTGTAGGTCGGTGTTGTAGGTCGGTGCTGTGTAGGTTGGGGTTGTAGGTCGGTGTTGTAGGTCGGTGCTGTAGGGTGGGGTTGTAGGTCGGTGTTGTAGGTTCGGTGTTGTAGGTCGGTGCTGTAGGTTGGGGTTGTAGGTCGGTGTTGTAGGTCGGTGTTGTAGGTCGTTGTAGGTCGGTGTGTAGTGTAGGTCGGTGTTGTAGGTCGGTGTTGTAGGTCGGTGTTGTAGGTCGGTGCTGTAGGTTGGGGTTGTAGGTCGGTGTTGTAGGTCGGTGTTGTAGGTCGGTGCTGTAGGTTGGGGTTGTAGGTCGGTGTTGTAGGTCGGTGCTGTAGGTTGGGGTTGTAGGTCGGTGTTGTAGGTCTGCTTTGTCCTAACACTAACATAAATTTGGATTTGTTTTTGCTTGGTGGGAGCCTGTGTGTGCTTGTACGCCGGAAGGAGCGAGGGCGTGAAAAAGTGAGGAGTGGCACGTTGACGTGAGGCAGGTGGACAGGTAGGATGTTTTAAAAAGTTGAAACTGAAGTATGATCGTACTCGTCAAGTGTCAGACCTGGAGTACTGTACATGACAAAAGCGAGTCTAAGCGCCTTCAAGACCTATGGAGTATTACGACAGTACTGTTCACTGCATTATCTTTAAATATTTATTCATTTTAGCATGACTCAGCAAAAAAAACATAGGACAGGATGTGGTGACAGTGAGGTTGCTGGGCACATACATCTTCTTTAAAGGGCTCACAGTACATTACATTGCTATTTTCTGATCTATGTTATATTGTTTCCTCGTCACAAACACACCTGGAGTTGTGTTTTGTTTCATTCACATATTTAACACACTAACCCTGCAGATTTAGCACGTTCTTTTTCTCTCAAACAAGAAAACACTCAGAAAACACACCTTTCACTAGAATCATTTGGAATCAAGTTCAGCCTTGGAATTGCCCAATAAACACTGAACTATACTGTAGATAAAAGGAGCTGTTGAGTTGAAAATGACCACTTCATGACATCACAACATTTTGAGACAGACCAGTAATAAAAGGTTACTCAAACATGTGTGAATGAAACAAAGCACAAGTTATAACATGGTTTAAAACTCACAAGAGTACATTTTGTGTGATATTTGACCTTTGGATAAAATGGCCACAGCCGCTGATGATCTACACATTCAAATCCGTCTTGTTGTTTATAGGAGTTGCGAGGTGGATCCAAACCAGTGTACATCAACAAACCAATCCCTGTGCTGTCAGCTCTAAACCACACCCACCAAGAAGCGCCCGCCTCCATACACCGGCAGAAGGATCACGTGAGCGCCGGCTTCTTCACGCGCATGTTCCCGCGCCCTTTGACCCGCGCCCTGGAGACCCTGTTTGGAGGCAGGCGCAGGGGCGAGCTGAGCGGCAGGACCACAGACGAGTTCTATGGACCTAACGCTCTTCTTGGACAGGTCTGGGATGAGGACATGTCCAGCAGCATGTTGTCCTCAAGGCTCAAGAAAGTAGTGCAGAACTTCCAGGTAAAAACAATGGAAAAGTACAGTTTTATAGGAGCTATTGTGCAAAATGTTTATTTTCCATTTTTTAAGATTTTTTTTTAGCTTTCTGTTCTGTCATCAAAAACATCCCTGAAAAGGTTTTCAATGTCATCCAGCCATGTTTGAGTAATCAATTCTCCATAAATGTCCAAAAACATGATATAAAACTGTAAACCGCAACTTGACAAACCTGATGTGATGTGCAGTATAGTATAGTATATTATATAGTATAGTACTTTCAGCTGCTGATAGTGTTGTGGTAGTGCTCCAAAGGGGGAGTGCCTTAGTGCAGACAGCAAAGGGAGGGGAGACTCTGAGCATCAACAATGCAAGTGAAACTTATATGTTAATACATTGTTTTCAGCGAATATTGCATTTTCAAAACAATAAAAGGTAACATGGTGATCTGAACATCGAAAGTAACATCATTTGATTTAAGATTTTCCCAGACATCTGGCCTAGTTTTTTCTAATTTTGTAATTTCTGTGTTATAGAACTTCTAATTTTACTTCATGGGTGGACACAGACAGCAGATGTGACATATGTAGAGGTAATTCTATAGTTGTTACCAAACAACGTAAACAAGGGCCAAAACGTTGTCTGTGTAATCCCTCAGTGGGTAGTCAGGTACGATCCATCATTATTTAAGCTGCTTCTTCAGTTCTGCTGGACAAAGCTCTGAAGTACAACTACAAACTGAAACTTTAAACAAGTAGGTGTTAGTTTCACAGTAGTTTCAGCTCCTCCCTTCAGGCAGATGTAAGGCAGTGTGGATGAGCCGCGAAAGGTCTTCACTCTAAACACTTTTGTCCAATTGACAGAATTTCATTTTTCTTTTGCAAGGGCCAAAACTTCACACTGGTTATGATTACTAGTAGACTAATACAAATGAATGAGAACACCTTTATTTTGTCAAGTGAAAGTTGCATTTTGTATGTATTTTGGATGGAGTTTTCAGTGGTGATGACATAGGCAGACGGGATTCTGTTTTTGAACTCTGTGTTACTTGTCTTTTTTACTTTTTGCCCAAACTATCACTGATATAAAACTGTAATAAATGTTTACCACAAGCACTATCCCACCAAACCATGTACGAGGCTCTTCTTTGTCTCCTCAGGCCATGAATAAGTATGGAGTGGACCCCCAGAGTCATGAGGGCGCCCCCTCTGGTGTGAAGCTGACGGGACCCCAGCTGCTCTGTCAGGTCTGAATGACCATCATTGAGCGTTATATATAAATATACATACAATATTTAAGATGGATAACACTTTGGAATTTAACAGTCTCTGCTATCCATGGTTTTCAGAATGATGGAAAAGTAGGAGCGTTGCCATAGAAATTAACATTTTAAAACTAAATCTTTCAAATTCAATCATTGTGACAAGTTCTCAAATGTCACCTATCAGGAAGCTGAAAACCATAAATAAAACATCGGTTGTATTAACCTATCTTGGAATTCACTCATTTGGTCACATAGTAGGACTGCAAGATTTCAAGATTTTTTGCCTTTATTTAATCAGGGGCTCACACTGAGATTCAGATTCTCTTTGTCAAGAGAGACATGGTCAAGGCTGCAGCAACACACTCAACACAGAACAGTCAAATCACAAAGTATCACATTAGAAAAGCATTTGCATGTCTCAAGAAAAACACACACTTCTCAGTCACTGCACTTTTTATAGTTTCCTTGAACTTGTCAAGTGACATCATAGATTCCAATTTAAGATCTTTCTGTAAATGATTCTAAGAGCATGGAGCTGTAGGAAAGGCTGATTTTCTAGATCAGTGAAGTACCAGAGCAACTGTGAGGAAAAACAAAGCCGGTAACCTGATCTGATGTTAAGGAGATTATTAAGGTAACCAGAAAGTTTTCCAGGTTTGGCTCTGTAAATAAATTATTAATCACAGTTGAATTGAAATTGGAATGACTTAGACTTTAGCCTTTGACCTCAAGGGAAAATCCTTTCACATACATACAGAGCTCATTTGACTTTTATGGACATAAAATGAACAAGTCTCAAAGGCTGCAAAGAATGAATGAACATGTTCTGAAATGTGATTCTTGTATTACTTAGTCAGTTCATATTTCAGGACGTGTTTAAAATGTGAAACTAAATCCTATTATTAAAACATAAAACTAATTGCGATGCTTGTTTGAAGATGAGAATCAGATATTTTGATTCCATGATATTTTCACATAACTTAAGTGAAATAATAACAATAGAAGTGACTTGGAGTTACATTTGCAGTTGTAGAGTAACCTTTGTCCTGTCCTCAGCTGAAAGAGCAGGTGGAGGTGTCCACTCTGACCCAGGAGCTCCAGCCCTTCTCCTCTTTGCCCTGGGCGTCACAGCTGCCGACCCGGAGCATCACAGCCGAAGTGGGACCATATAAGACGTGCGCCGTGGTGTCCTCCGCAGGCTCCATGAAGAACTCCAGACTGGGCAAAGAGATCGGTGAGAGCTCACACATCCACACTACAGTTTTTACAGTCAGACTGTAAGAAGTGAACTTAGTGATTGCAACATCACACACAGCATTCAGCTTCAGTCAAATGAAGCTCATCAAGGCTGGAAGTTATCAGGGCAAATTTAGAAAAGTTTCATGTTTCGACTTACAGCAAGCAACCAAAGAGTCAATCTGGTGAGAGGCCGTTGACGGTAATGCCCCTTCCCACTTGCACTGCTGGTTTGGCAGGGAGGTCTTAGCAATGCTGTTTTTCAATTAGTGTTCCACAGTCGATGGAGCCAAATAAATGGCCATGCTCACGTCCTATTTGGAACTCTGACCTGTTTCTAATTCTCTCTGCATGACCGATTTCTCCACTTATTATATGGTTTGGTGGGATAGAATCTGATGTAAACATTCATCATAGTTTCACATCAGTTAAGTGTCCATTTGTGAAGAAAAGAAAAACACAAAAAGTTGTAAAATCATTTTTTTTTTTTTCTTCATTTTTTTCATTTGCCAAATTGACTACTGTACTGTCATAGTTCTGGTCTTTATTAATCACATTTTGTCGAGAAGCTTTCAGTAGTGGTCATCTGGACTTTTTGTGTCCAAGAGGTTTTGGAAAGTAAACATTTTACTTTGACGGAGTATTGAGAATTTTCCATAGTATCAAAACTGAGTTTGAAATTTTAGAATGACAACGCTAGTGTGGACGATGTAATTTAAGAATTAAATGGGCACTCTGTAACTTACCTTTATTATTTTTGCTTTGCCATTCCGCAGTATTGCTTTAAATCCAGCCTGATATGTCTGTATTTTTATATAGAGAGACGCTAAAACAATAGTTTCAACTTAAAAGAAAGGCAAACCCAGAGTTGAAATGGCCAGACTGATTCTGGTGAAGGCGTATGGAGTTTTAACTACATCTCATTGATCATACTCTGAGGTCACTAAGTTTTACAGTGGAACCTGCCAAAGTTTAACTCCTGACATCATCATGAGTCATTATGCCCCTGTTGTGTGCTGGCGTCTCACCTTTATCACTGTTAAGTACCTGCTTTGCACTTTGTCCACAGGTTCAATATGCTTCTGTCAACAGCTGGTAGATTGTACAGAGGAGACACGCAGGCCCTGTCCATATCTGCTGTAACAAAGAATAAACCTTTGTTTGTATTCCAAAACTCACCAGGCTTCGCAAATGGATAATTATTTATCATCAAGAGATCCTTTTTTTTTTTTTTATAACATTGGTGGTTTGAGTCCTGCTCTCAACATAAACATCAATGACACACTGACCAGTAGCTCTTATGGACATTGGAACATCCCACAGCCACAGGGGGAAGATGACGCTTTAAAGCAACACCAACTTCCAAAATGGGCAATAAACAAAGGAAAATAACGGGTCAGAGAGAAAGACCTGGAACCAGAAAAACAAAGATAAAACTGAAAAAAAGAACGCAGGCTTGGTAACATTAACGCACATCAGGGGCATAACAGAAAAAGTGCAGAGGGCAATGAGAAAACACAATATCAACACACCAATGAAACCAGTCTTGGGCCATCAGGGCCTGCAAGTCCTTCTCTGCTGGGCTAAAAAATATCTGAATCACAGACTGATGTTAATTATATTAATTTTAAATAATTCCAAATGGTCTGTCCTCTTCCTTTTAGAGCTTTTCCGATGCTTGTGCTGCTTCCACACATGTATTTTCATATTAAAGTATTTGACCAATCACATTTCAGTCGTCATTTGTTGCCAGGCAGAGTCAAAGTCAAAGAAATCTGACTGCTTTGCAATCCATTCTGCAGGCCCTCCAACACAAAATTGGTTGTTGGTGTCACCAGGGCCTTCTGGAAGTGAACGACGTCACCAGATTCAGAGCCGTTGATTGGACAGTCAGAGAGCGAACTAGTCAAAGCAGCAAACTGTGTCTGCAGCGGGCTACGCAAATTTAAATTATTATTACTATTTATTACTATTATTAATTACCAGTGGTGTAGTGTGGATTTTTTAAGTGCGGGTATGTGATCCCTGACTGAACCAGAAGGACTAAACCAGGACTGAACCAGGATTAAACCAGGTCTAAACCAGGAGGACTAAACAAGGTTTAAACCAGGACTAAACTAAGACTAAACCATGACTAATCTTGGACATGAGAGAGAGAGAGCGAGAGGGAGAACCCCGAGTCCGCAGAGCAGGGTGTCTGCAAAGCGTGATCGGGTGACAGCTGCCCTGCAGCAGGGTGCGGAGCTTTAGTCCAGGTTCAGTCCTTGTTTTAATCCTGGTCCCTCATGTCACAGGTCTCTATAGGACAGTACTGGAGATATCAGTGTTTCTCACAGCACTTTATAGTTAAAGCGGCTTGACAACAAGTGGCCCTCGCCTAGACTTAGTCCATCCAAACCATGTGAAGGTCTAGGTGTGAAATGCAGAGTCCACCACTGAGTGAAACTGAACTGTACAGGAAACTCAGGCAAGTACTTGTCTACCCAAAAGAGAAAATAGAACATAGATAAAATAGATGAACAGAGCATAAATGTAATGTCATATGCAAAATTTACATCAGGGAAACAGGGAGGACGTTCAAAAAAGGAACATAGGACAGAACGCGATAAGGAAACATCCATCCATCCATTTTCTTCCGCTTATCCGGGGCTGGGTCGCAGGGGCAGCAGTCTAAGCAGGGACTCCCAGACTTCCTTCACCCCAGACACGTCCTCCAGCTCCTCCGGGGGGACCCCGAGGTGTTCCCAAGAACCACGACCTCGGACCTGAAAGAGCTGATCCTCATCCCAGCCACTTCACACTCAGCTCACAAACCGCCCCAGTGCACATTGCAGGTCCTGGTCTTTTGAGCCAACAGAACAATATCACCTGCGAACAGCAGAGATGAGATCCTGTGGTCCCCAAATCGAACAGCCCTTAGCAAATGGCCCCGGACCCCATACTCCCAGAGCACCCCCCACAAGACACCACAAGGGACACGGTCGAATGCCTTCTCCAAGTCCATAAAGCACATGTGGACTGGTTGGGCAAACTCACATGAACCCTCGAGCACCCGATGGAGAGTGTAGAGTTGGTCCAGTGTTCCACAGCCACAACCACATTGCCCCTCCCGGATCCGAGGTTCGACTATCAGCCGGTTTCTCCTCTCCAGCACCCTGGAATAGACCTTACCAGGGAGCCAGAAGTGTGATTCCCCTGTAGTTAGAACACACCCTACAGAGGGACCACCACCCCAGTTTGCCAGTCCAGAGGTACTGTTCCCGACCGCCACGCGATGTTGAAGGGGAGTGTCAGCCAAGACCCACAACATCCAGAGACTTAAGATACTCAGGACGGATCTCACCCACCCCTGGAGTCTTGGCACCAAGAAGCTTGCCAACCACCTCATTGACTTCAGCCAGGGTGATGGATGAGTCCGCCTCCGAGTCCCTAGCCTCGGCCTCCTGCTCGGAAGATGTGACGGTGGGATTGAGGAGATCCTCAAAGTTTTCTTTCCACCGCCGGACAACGTCCCCAGTCAAGATCAACAGCTCTTCCCCCGCACTGTAAACAGTGTTGGTGAAGAACTGCTTCCTCCTCCTGAGGCGCCGGATTTCGGATTCAGTTTGCTCGAATTTGCAACATCATGAGACTCTGAGGAAGAGCACAGGGAGCAGAACAAACTGTCACGTACAAAAACAAACTCTTGGTCTGAAAAAAGAACCTAATAACATATAAACATCATTGTTTGAGCGATCAGATCCACTGACTCACAATTTGGTGGTGTGATCCTGTAGGTAAATGTCGTGTTTGTGTCTTTGGGCAAAACACTTTACCTGTATAAAAAGTTGACCATTTGCCACTCTTCTGTCTTCAGGTTTGTCAGCAAAGATTTTACATCGACAGTTCTGAACAGATGCTTCTCCTGCTGTTTTGTGTATTATCGTTATGCTACTTCTTCTTTTTCTGAATTATTAATAAATGCTGCATTTTCAGTTTTACTTCTCAGTTTGGTGTAAGTGCTGAAGCACATCGACATTAGAGAGAAAAGAGAAATATGAATTATAATCCAGTCAAAGCATCAAATTTCAGGTTTTAACCATAGGATTAGCAGCTTTTATGTAGAATTAGACTCAATAGACACACGGGGAGGGCATCTGACACACTGGGACATTTCAGAACATGTTTGTAGGGATCCAATCTACAGGGCTTGCAGCTTTTACATGGAATAAAACAGGATATTTTGTTGTTTGCAAATGAAATTATGTGAACTAAATTACTGCAGTCTTTGCAATTTGATACTTGCGACCCTTCACAATAATTTGTGAATAAAACTTCACTATGTAACTTTTCAGGTGGATGGTCCGTCATCTGCTTGTCTCCATGGAGATTGCTTTGTACATTCTACAGTATGGCATTAAACTTTACTATCTCCATAGAGACAAGCAGGTGACACAACCAGGCCAAGTTCATAGGTCTGATCTGTGAAGAGGCAAGTAAGAATACATGTTTATGTAAAATAATCCATAGTGTAGAACATTCCAGACAAAGTAAGAAGTTACACAGTCCAGCTTTAAAGGACCGATCTGTGTTATAATGTCGTTAACGCATCACAAACAGACCTGCAGTTGTTGTTGTTTCGTTCACACATGTTTAACACACAAACTCTGCAGATTTAGGCTGAAAAACTCTGTTCCACCTTGTGATGTCATGTGGTAATATGGGAAGTGCTCTGCTATGTTTTTAAACTCCATACATCAGCCCTGGAATTGCCAATCTCTACAGAACCAAAGTTAAAGGGTAACTTTTAACTTGAAAACTACCGCTTCGTGACATCACAAGGTGGAACAGAACATTTTGAGCTTTGAAGATGTAGACAGAATGAAAGACATTCAGAATGAAACAAAACACAACTCCAGGTCTGTTTTTGAGGACGTAACATGATTCTAACAAGGCTTAAAGCTCTCAACAGTCCATTTTTTGTAATATAGGAGCTTTAATTTTGCAGCTCTATTCTGAATCTTGTTTTTGTCGTTTGGGTCTAGATTCTCATGATGCTGTGCTGCGGTTCAACGCTGCGCCGACCGCAGGATTTGAAAACGATGTGGGCTCAAAAACCACTTTGCGCCTCATCAACTCTCAGGTAAAACCATGTCTACAAACCTGACCACATTACAGTCAGAGTCATGCTTACGAGCAGGTAACCTGCTCTTTTGTATTTCACTAGTGATGTGATGTTTGAGAACAGGCCAGCTCTTTGGAACACTTCCTTATCTCATTTTTTAAAAGAACAAAATCTTTTTCTTTTCACATTATTATGATGATTAACACACATGAGACAACACAAGACAGCACAGAAGCAACACAAGATACACAACACATTTGGCAATAGTTCATTTTTAACAAATAATTCTTACTATAGAACAAAGTTTTATTTAGAATTTCATAATTTCAAAGGGTAAACACACCCTCGGTTTCAGCTTAAGCCATTTTAAACAAATTTTAGTCTTTTCATTTAATTTCTCTGTGATTAATTTGTAGTTAAATAAGTTTTCACATTGGGTTCTGTCATGTAAATAAATAGTAAAAGAGCCAGTCTTTTGAACAGTTCTTTGACACAAACAGATCCAAAAGATACGGATCAAACAAAAGAGCCGAAAGTCCCATCACCACATGTGACAGTGAGGAGAGCAGTACTAGTACATGGCATTAATATCATGAAATAAACATATAGTGTAGTCTATTGCAGGGTTTCAGATGACATCACAACTTTCTATAGGCCAATATTACTTAATACAAATGGGGGCAGCTAAAATTAATATTATTCAAATGTAAAATTATGTTGCTGTACAGTTCTTAGGGTTTAGTCAATAATTGAAAATACCAGGTTCAACAATTGTGAATTTACCTTTTGGATATTTCATGACAAAGTACAAGTTAATCAGAATGGAAATCTGCTCTCTCCCCCTGAAAACCACCAATAGTTTTAAGCATGTAGCAATAGTCTGTCGCTCTAAATTAAATGTATTTTTCGGACTATAATGTGCATTATAAAGTGCAATATCAATAATGTTGCATTCTCTCATCTATTTTCATATTGCACCAGATTATAAAGTGCATTAAGCCAAACAAACAGACGATGGCATCCATTGGCAGATCATGGATCATTTAAGTTTTGTTTTTTTTCTACGAGGAGGACTCAAATATACATTGAGTAATAATGTGTTTAATGCAGCTTTGTGCACATTTATTTACGTTTTACAGAAACAAATCTTAAAACCACATGAGTAATTTGTATAAACTATAATCACTGAAAAAACAGCTCCCTCGTTGTGTCCTGATGCGTCAGCTTCTGTTGGTCTTACTCCGAGAGGCTCCTGACTACAGCAGCTCTGACAATCCATCAAGTGGTGTGGCTTCATAACTTACCAAAGTCATACAAAATTATTTTAATAGATTTTGAGTACCATGTATCACATAAAATCAATTTGAGGTCGGTAAGCACAACCAGAATGAATACATAAGGCACCGGATTATAAGGAGCACTGATGATTTTTGAGAAAGGAGGAAAGGATTTTAAGTGCGCCTTATAGCCCGAAAAATACAGTACTCAGAGTTATTACTGCATGGTTGTGTATTTGTGTATTTGTCCTGCATTTGAGACTTGAGTGTTCAGAAAATCTCTGTTTTCACCTACCCCCTATCCCCAACTTGTAATTATCAAAAAAAAGAAAAAAAGACATATACATCATATCATATCAGCTGTGTAAAGAAATGGACTGAGGGAGTGTGATGGAACCCACAGCTTCCAGCTCCAGTCAAATGAAGCTCACTGAGGTCTGCAGTTATAGGAATGCATTTGGAGCCGAGTTCCATATTAGGAATAGGAAGTGATGTACAATAAAAACCATGTCATGTAGAACAGGTTAATATGAACATTTTAAGACCAAAATGATAAGTCTGCAGTAGCAGTTCCAGAGAGAGAGAAATAGAGTCGATGAAGCGCGCCCATGCTCACTTCCTATTTTTACAGAATAGGAAGTGAACAAATATATCGTACTTTTCAAACCTACTATTTTGAAACTGCACTAGAAGTGAACCAGGGCTGAACTAGGGATAAAAGAAGACAAATAACTGAGCTAAACAAGAACCGAGTTTTCTGTTAATACTATTATCTAGTCTAGTATTACCCACCTTCCTACACCTTCATTATTGGTGTTAAATAAAAATACATGTTCATTTCATATTCATCCATGATAATATAGTGTGGAAAGGTTTATTCATAATGTGTTTGAGCAGAAAGTGTCTTGCCCCAGTGCTGATAGATTGTATTTGTATTTTGAGGTCAAAATAAATCTGTTGTATACAGTCTGCATCTAATTATAAAGCAGCTGATAATCAGGATGTGTGGGTTAGCATGCTAGTTGTGGTAAGCTTTACTGTGATAGTGGTTGTGAAAAGCTTTTATAAACTCATCTCGGTGAATAATTAGGATGCTCTGAATGCTTGTGAGGAAGGACTTTGGAACTGTTTCTAATGAACTAATTCTGTTTTTCATGTTTTTAAGACAGTAAAAATCATACACAGCATTTTGTCACATTATATGGATGATTTTTGTGTGAGTTCAGCTCTTGTTGCAGTCATAAACAGTATTTTATTATAGATGATATGTTCATTTGGACTCCTCCAAAACAACGGCTGTTATTGTGTCCTTGGGCAACACACCTGCCTCTATAAATCGCCCGTCAGTTTACACAGAGCAGCTGTGGTTCAGATGTTTTTCACCAGTGAGACTGAAACATGTAAAAGACTATTTCTGTTATGATTTTACTGTATGTGATGCTGTGCAGTGGTGTGGATTCAAATCATGTGCGAAACATGCAAACACTGAAACTAGATCCTCATTTGAGCTGGTATCAATACTAATGCTACTAATACTAACATTTTATCAGAACAATAAGTGTCAGAGCACATAGACTAGTACACACACATGGACCAACATGAACCTACTGCACCTCTGACCATTACACACATATAACACACACGGAAACAGAAAAGAAAATACTACCATTTAATGTTGAAAATCACATTCTATTGTCCAAAGAGCGTGTTTTGTTTTTTTGTTTTGTTTTGTTTTGTTTTTGTTTTTTTAATTATCATTGTGGTATCAGAATCGGTATTGGGTACTGTTATAGAAGTTTTCAGCTTGTCCAAGAAAGGGAGGAAGTAAAAGGCTGGAGACCAATGTGCACCTCTTAAACAGGAGAAGTTTATTTACCATGAATAATACGGCCACAGTGGGATGATAAGTCGACATAGTACGATTTCAAAAGTGAACGGAGTGTGAACTTGGAGGGTTCAAGCTCCTTGACTCTGCTTTCAGCGAGTGTGCTAAGACTATGAAGGTCAGTAGACACCGGTTAGACAGAAACATGCCATAATTTAGATAATGGTGTGCCAAAGGTATGCCAAGGGAAGATCATGGTGTAAATACAGGTCTTGTGAATCAACATTAAAGTGAGAGATGTACATGGAGGATAAATGACTTAAATTCTCATACAGGTATCAAGTCTATTCCTTATTATCAAAATTTTGTATTTTTAGTTCACCACAGTGGATGGTGTAACTGTAACCACTTTTCTTTATTGATTTACCTGAAATATTTTGCAGTATTGCATTAAACTCAGGGTTGGTACAGAGTTCCCACAGTCATGGAAGTCCTGGAAAAGCTGTGAAAAATGTCATTTTTCAGGTCTGGAAATATGGAATGTTGATAAGTCCAGTCTGATATCTGTGTAATTTAATATAGAGAAAAAGCTGAAGTGGTCAAAATGATTCTAGTGAAGGTGCATGGATTTTAAAAATACAATGCACTTCCTGTATCACCACTTAAGGAGTATTTTCTGTTTTAGAGAAGACAGAATTTGTGGTATGATTTTGACGAAGAAACCACATTATAACAAAGCACAGACACACAGGTGTAATATTTGACATTTACATCCACTTCCCCTTTACTTTGTCAGTGAGTGGATAAAATGGGACACTTGTGTAATTGAATGTGACATGTTGAAAGTGTGGTTTGAATATTTAATAAAGAGGATCTGTGTTTGCACTAAAAATGGTATTGTTTAATTTAGATACAAGGAGAAAATGTAGAAATCTGGTTTAAAGACAATGCGTTTTGACTAGAGCCCTGTAGTTGTAGTTCCTGATACTGAGAGCATTTTAGTTTAATTATAAAGGTGCAGTACGTCACTTATCTGGCGGTGGGTGTGTGGGGATAAACGATAACAGACATCACTATTGTACGCTTTGATTCACTGTAAACACACACAATTCATGAAAAACGGCTTTTACTACTTCAGTGTATTTTTGTAGAAAAGGGCCCACCACCTGCTTGTCTACATGTGAAGCATTACACACACGCACGCACACACACACACACACACACACACGCGCGCACACACACAGCATAGTTTTCCATTATTACTATTCCTGTTGGTCCAAAATATCTTGAAAACATACATTTTTGTGTTTGTGTCAAACATGTGTTTTTGAGCGATTGAAACACTCCTAATGAATAAATTAGGGTTCCCACAGTCCTGGAAAAGTCATGGAAATTTAAAATGTAATTTTCTAGGCCTGGAAAAGTCATGGAATTTTGTAAATTGAATGAAAGGTTTGGAAAAGTCATGGAATTTTTGTCTCCCTTTCACACAACTCCAGTGTTCTGTTTAGTTCCCATTAGACTATTCTGATTATTTGTGAACGTCTGTGTCTTTTGTTTAAAAGAGACGACAATAAATGCACTGACAGGATTCTGAATGTTCAAAGACTATAATCCCAAACCATAAAGTGAGTGGGAAGAGTTCACATTTCAGATTTAACCCTAAAATCTGATCAGTTCTACACATGTAGGTGCTGTAAAGTCATGGAAAATTCACTTCATGAAAAAGTCATGGAAAAGTTTTGAAATTTGGTCAGTGAAAAGAGTGGGAACCCTGATAAATGCTAGATAGAAATGTTTAAAGTCATACCCTGGAACATTCCAGGCAAAGCAATAACATCTCCATGGAGACAAGCAGATGACCCTCCACCAGAAAGGTTGCGCAGTGCATCTTTAAGGTCACCTGTTGTCTGTCAGATCCTTCTGTACAGCCTTTATATGCATGTTCTGACTGTTTCTGAGTAAAAGTTCACGTCCTTGAGGAACACCTGACACCTTTACAGTCTGGTGCTCTCTTTCTGCCCCAGTGAAGCTCCAGTCCTCACCTGACTTCTACAAGACTAAACCTGACTCTGATCTGGCCCGGTGGAGGGTCTGTTCCTGCTTGTTTCCATGGAAATGTTGATGCTTTTGGTTACGATATTCCACAGTATGTTCTCCACGGGGAACATTCTGAATGATGGTTTTAATGTTCGGAATTATGCAGGTGATGAGCCAACTCCAGAAAGTTACACACTGTACCTTTAAGTTTGAAAAGCAAATAAACAAAACACATTCTGTTCTAAACTGCAAAGCCAACTCTGCGGCTGGCCTGTAGTTTTTCAGTGTAACAGCAGCGCACTTTAATTTATTTATGATTTTTATTTATGTTTATGCTACATAATACATTTTTAACCACAAGTGTCTCAGCCAAAAGAGGTACTTTTCTGTAACTTCCTCCTTCTTCTCTTGAGCAATGTGGTTTTGAACACTGGTTTAAACTTTGTTTTTTTTTATTTGTTTGCTTCTTTGATTGTTTAAATACTGAACTGAATGCTTATCTCAAATAAATAAAATAAATACAAATAAAAAAGGACTGAACAAACAGGCATGGATCAGTCTAAATACAACTGAGTAAGAGAATGAGGAAATTACACTGTATATATATATATATATATATATATATATATATATATATATATATATATATATATATATATATATATATATATATAAAAAGCCCCTACATGGAGCAAACCACCAGAACATAACTGAAGTGGCTAGTATCAAGAAATCCTACCAATGGCTTCAGAGGACTGGTCTGAAGGACACACAGAGGCACTGATCCTGGAGTACAGGAGCAGGCCCTGAGCACCCGGGCAGTAGAGGCCCGGATCTACCACACCAGACCAGACCCACGGTGTAGACTGTGCAAAGAGGCTCCTGAGACAGTCCAGCACATAACTGCAGGTGTAAGATGCTGCAGGGAAACAAACATGGAGCAACATAACCAAGTGGCGGGCATAGTGTACAGAAACATCTGTGCAGAGTACGGGCTGGAAACCCCAGGATCAAGGTGGGAAACACCTCCAAAGGTTGTGGAGAACAACCGAGCCAAGATCCTCTGGAACTTCCAGATACAGACTGACAGGATGGTGATGGACCAACCAGACATAGTGGTGGTGGATAAGAAACAGAGCAGAGCCGTGGAGGTGGACATCATAATACCAAGAGATTTCAATATCAGGAAAAAGGAACATGAGAAACTAGAGAAATACCAGGGGCTCAAGGAGGAGCTGGAGAGAGCCTGGAAAGTAAAGGCATCAGTGGAGCCTGTGGTGATCGGACACTCGGGGCTGTAACCCCCAAACTGGAAGAGGCTACAACAGATACCAGGAAAAAACAACGGAACATCTCAGTCCAGAAAAGTGCAGTACTGGGGACAGCAAAGATACAGCGCAGAATTCTCAGGCTCCCAGGCCTCTGGTAGAGGACCCGAGCTGAATGAGGGTGAGAGACCAACCACCTACCTCAGTGTCGGATTAAATTCATTTGATTCAAACCTGGATTAAAACACAATGAAACATCAGCATCAACAAATGAAAGATTATCAAATATCAGCATGAAGTAACATTTCCTCAGACGCTTTTTAAACAACGTCTCTGATGTGCCATCACTAACCAGATGTGAAAACTGGCCCCAGAATTTACCGCGTCTGTATAGTAGCAAAACTAAGCTCTTGATGTGACACATTTTGGAAAATGAAAATTATGATGTTGATGAGTTTTGTATCTATGAATCTCTGCATTGGTTTTAAAATAAAATGTGACATGTTTGGAGATCGTTGTTGAATTATAAAGAATTTTATACATGAAAATACAAATATAATATAATATAATATATAAAAATAAAAATCAATATTAATCCCATAGATATTAAGAATGGTAAGTTTGGTGAAGTGAGTGTAAACTGTATTTGAGATTCTTTAATAAAAAACACACACACATTTGATTATATCTGAGTGTTCCTCACTTCATGTCCTGTATTTAGTATTTGATGTTTTCCAGTTGATGGCGTCAGAGGACCACCGCTTCCTCTCCTCGTCTCTGTACAGCACCGGGATCCTCGTGGCCTGGGACCCCGCTCCTTTCTCCGCAGATCTGCACGAGGTACTACCATCCCATGCCAACTTTATTTATAAAGCACTTTCAAAACTTTACAGCTGACCAAAATGCTGTACACAAACACAGGAAAGACAAGAACAGTCGCAGTACATCACAATACACAATACAAACACAATACAACTAAAACTACTAAAAAACAGAGAAAACAACAACAAGAAATGTACATCACTAGTACTAGTATATTGGCTTAAAGTATTTTCAAATTAGCACAGCCATGTCTTTGGGACTGAATAATGGCACTACTTTCTGAAGCTATTGTGAAAAAATCATTTCACTTTTGTTTATTTTTTTTGTTATTTATTCAATATTTTACCAAGTCAGTGGGGAACATCTTCTCATTTGCAGTGACGACCTGGTCAAGAGGCAGCACAAAACAGCACAAACACACTCACACATCAACCATAACATGAAGCAGTGAAGTGGAGTTTTTAAAAGTCGACAGAGGTAAAAATGAACTAAGTTTGAAAGTGTGTTGAAGGTGACTCCAGTCACTGCTGCAGAACTGAAATGCGGAAAAGCTCAAAGCTGTGCAGGCTTCAGGAACGACCAGGGTCATATATGTTTATACTCACAGATAAGACGCTGAAATTTTGGGCCAGGTTTTGATTCATGTGGATAGGCCCAGTAATTTCAGCGATATGAACCATAAACTACGTCAACAAAGGGACAGGTAAACAATAAGGTACACAACAAACTCCACCTGAGATCTCTGACCTGGCCTCCACTCAGGTTTAACTATGGACACAACCTTTTGACAGTGAGCTGTTGTTTCCCTCTAGTGGCTGAACCGGACGGACTACCCGATCTTCACTCAGTTTCAGAGGTACCGCAGGCTCCACCCGCTGCAGCCCTTGTACATCCTGCATCCACGCTTTGAGTGGCAGCTGTGGCGGAGGATCCAGGGCAACATGAAGGAGCGCATCCAGAGGAACCCGCCCTCGTCCGGCCTGCAGGGTGAGGGCGCTGCACCACTCCGACCACTCTCCACTCTGAAACTACTCATACTGAACATTCCCTGGGATGTGAAGCTAACTGCAAACACTGCTCTGTTACTCAAGTTAGACTTAAACTCCTAAACAGGACCATGCACAGTCGTACTGATCACAGGCTCCTGAAAATGTGCTCTTTAAATCATTTTTGTTGTTTTCACTTGAGTTTTATGTCTGTTTTGAAACTTTTCCTCAGGGTTTGCTGAAGTGTACATTGTGTCACCATGGTAACTGTTACATTTACAGCAGGGGTCTCCAAACGTTTTCCTCCTGTGAGCTATTCTTTGTAAAATGAAAATACCAGAGAGCTACTCATTTTAACAGTCGGCAGAAATGTAAATATAAGAGCCATGGTGCGCCAAAGATGAGGTACAGTTAGAGCTATAAAACATAAACCATTATCTCAGTTATCAGTGCACAAAATTAGGCATCAGAATGATACATTTACAAAGGAAATAGACATTTAATCAATCAAATTTGAGTTATTCAGTACAATATGTGTAATTCAGAAATCCCTGGGCGAGCTACTTGGACGGGGATGGAGAGCTACAGGCATCTCTCGAGCTGCTCTGTTCAGAGTGCACACTGTACACAACTTGAGGAGGATTCACATCTGAGGGAGGATAAACTAATAGATTGCAGTGACATCATACTGGAGGTGTACTACATGTATCTCTATGGTGGAATGTTCAGCTGTTAGCACAATGCACACATTAGCAAACAACTGTCAAAAAAGTGTTTTAATTGTCTGAAAACCCCCCAAAAATTCAACACATTTTCAAGAACTTATGATCAGTACGAGCATTCGTGGTCAAGAGTGTGATTTTCAACAAAAGTGAGAGTAACTGAAAAACTGTTCACTTTATGTGTGTGACTTTTGTTAACAGCACAAATCATAAAGATCAGATTAAAGACAGAGCAGTGCTTACAGTTAGCGTCCCACTCCCAGGGAATGTTGATGATATCAGCTACCAGTATCAACACAAGAATCTCATGGGTTTGTTTATAAAAAGCTTGATATTTGCATTTTTCAGACTTCTTTTTCTTGACTATTGGCCTTAAATCTCCAGCAGAGAGTCAGTGTTTTGTTTTGGACGATCTGCTGCCTGAAGAATACACGTAAAACTTGATTTGAACACCTTAGCGCAGAAAGAAAACTGCACAAAACATGACTACACAGCCATCTGAGGTCTGCAGGACAAAAGGGCTGTGGGTGATTTTGTAGTACATTTAAATTATATATATTGGGGAAAATAACCAAAAAATCTGCCTTAAATATCGACCCAAAAAATATCAGCCTTAAAATATTTGCAGACTTGACCATCGGTCACTCTGGATTCTAATCAGTATCAGCCATGAAGAAACCCATATCTCTGGTAAAACTGTGGAAATGATTTGAATCTCACACAAAAACAACTATGTAAATAGAGAAGTTCGAGTCACCAGTGTCTTCATCAGTGAAAAGTCAGATGAACCTGTTTCTTCACTCCTAAAAACCTCCATCTCGCTCGCTCAATCCCTTCTCCTCTGCTGTAAACTCTTCCTTTTTTGTTCCCATGTGAGTAACCAGTCCTGCTCTCCTCACAGGTACCGTCCTGATGATGTCTCTGTGTGAGGTGGTGCACGTGTACGAGTTCTTACCGTCCAAGAGGAAGACGGAGCTGTGTCATTACTACCAGCAGTTCTCCGACGCGGCCTGCACCCTGGGAGCCTACCACCCTCTGCTCTACGAGAAGAACCTGGTCAAACGCATGAACCAGGGACCGGACCGGGACATCTATCTGCACGGACGGGTCACACTGCCGGGCTTCAGCACGTTAAACTGCACCCACAGCCAGCAGGGGGCACCACAGTGACGGCCCACAGCTAACAGGGGGCGCAACAATAACCTTGGCCCACCTCGCCCACTTTCGCCTCTTCACTTTCTATGTGGTAGCACTTCCGGTTAAGTGGGAATCCTGTTCATTTCTATGGAGAATTTGAAATGTTACTGCTGATAGTCGGGTCAGGAAGGACAGAAGTTATCACATACCGTAAAATACCAAATAACAGCCGGGGCATTTATTTCTTTCAGTCACTTAACAGACCAGGCATTTATTTGAGACCAGGCAGCAGTTTGGGGCAGGCGATTAATTCCTTCCTCACAACAATCTTGCTCAGCAAAACTGGGAAAAATGACTTTCCTATTTTGTGGGTACGATTCCTGCCACCTAGTTCTCGTCTTTCCTCTCCCCTTTGCCACAACATTTCTCTAATGCCACAACAGCTACGATCACATCACCGCTTCCTCCCAGTCGCCAAACTGAAGTCATTTTACCAAAAAAACTAAACTAAAAACTTTACTAAAAACTGCTTTCATTTCCTGCCCGCTATGTTCCGCCATCTTTCTTTTGCTACGTCACTTTGAAATCAGGATTTGACAGCAGCATCATTTGTTCCTCCTCTTTTTCAGTGAAGATGAGGCTGATCAGACGCAGTGCAGAGAATAGAGCCTCTCCACTCAGTCACATGACCAGTGTGATGTGGGCACTACTGACCTGAAGTCAAACTGCTCCTGTCGTTGTAAACATCAGGCTCTCTGTGTGTCGCTGCACTAATCATTACAACTTGGGTGAATAAAGCACAAAAAACAGGAAATGGGAGTTTGAGCAGCTCCTCAACAGCACCACAACCACTGCTGATGGCACAGGCGACTTTCTTTATAGACTCTGCGTTTATTTGGAACCGGCGGTTATTTATCAAAATATACAGTTGTTAATTGAAACCTGGCTGTTATTTGGTATTTTACAGTAGCACTGTTTGCCGTGGTAATGTGTTAGCTTCTGTTTTGGCTATTTTTTTTTTTTAATGTTTTATATTTTATTTTGTTGTGTAAGTTGAGTTAAGGCTGTAGGAGACAAATTTGTGTTTAAAATTACTTCTCTTAACATGTTAACTACCCCAAAACCCCGTAACCTTAAACCTTTTCCTCACCTTAATTTATTCCAGTTCTTAATTTTAACCAAACCCAAACTTAAAGAGGGCGTATTCTGCATTTTTTAGGTTTCTACTATGTTATAACATTGTTTCCTCATCCATGCATGTTTGAGTAATCTAGCAATCTCTCCTGGGCCCTATATTCCAACCCTCTTTACAGTTACTGTAAGATTTTGTACAATGCTCCACCCACAAGCCTACGCCCCCCATGCTCCCACACGACAATTCTCCATAAATATACAAAAACATGATACAAAACTGTGGACAGCAACTTGACAAAGCTGATGTGCAGTAGTTTCATGTTTGAGTTGTGGTAGTGTTCTGAAGGGGGAGCAAATCGGGCATTTTCAAAACAATAATAAGGTAACATGGTGATCTAAATCTGTTATGTGTTAGCAGTTAATACCCCATAGTAGAAAAATCCCCCCTTTAACCAAACCCAAACCAACTTTAACACAAGTGAACTTGAACACAAAACTGTCCCTCCTGACCAGACATTCTAGAATTAACCTTTGAGAAAAGGTTTGTTTGTATAAAATGATTCACGTGAATAATTTTCCTGTGCACCAACACTGCACTGATTCTCCGGGAGGATTTTAAAGCAGCTTTAAATCCGTATAGAATATATTTGCTGTGAGATCAGCCTCATGCAAAATAATACAACCCCGATGACGACGAGCTGGGTACTGATAATAATCCTGTATTTTTATTTTGCATTTAATTTAATCACAAGAGGGGTGCAGGTATTCTGTAAGTGCACTGTGTCTCCGTGGAGTTGAAACTGCTAGCTGAATGTTCCACAGTATGGCATTAAACTTATATCTAGAGTTTATTCAATTACAGATAGTTTTATTGCTCCGAAATACCTCACAAAACATGCCTGCCTCTCCACAGAGCTGACCTGTAACTTGACATCTTCTGCTTGACTTGAGATATGGAGAGTCATTTAATGTGATACTGTGGAACATTGTAGGCAAGGCAATAACATTACCATGGAGACGAAGTTACATAGTGATCAAAGGATACGGAGCTACACTTTGACCCATGCTTCAGTGGCTCTGGGTTTAACCAGTAGGACCATCTCCAGATCTTGAGATAGTCTTGGTCCAATCTTGTGCTTCTTGTGGGACCAATCACAGAGCAGCACGGTGGTGTGGGTGGAGCCAAAGGTGAACCATCCAAGTGGACCTAAACAAACGTGGTGACGCAGAAAGGCAGAAACGTACTGCAGAGCTTTGTGCTTTTGTGGAGGAAAAATGTCTGTGCTTTTCCCTCAACTGGATTTAACTCAAGCTTGATTTTTTTGACTTGTTCCGCTGTTGTGACGCCTCAACCAATCAGCTTGGAGTACTCGTCTGAACGCCCTGATAGGTCCCGATCGATTTCAGCCAGAGCCATCCCAGAATGATAATGTGTAGAACTCATTTCAGAGCTACACATATCGAGGTTTGGTCAGGACTACCTTGGCTGGAGGATTTGACCGTTTTTTGTGCATGTTTGGGGTTGAGGCCCGGAGGAAACCCACACAGACAAAAGGGAGAACATGCAAACTGTACCCAGCCCTGACGACGAATGTGAAAAGTGCATGTTATAATGTAGACAATGTTTATAGCATGAACATAGTCACTGCCGCGCTGAGCTTCACACAGTTCATATGAAGTAATGCACCAATACACACGCCCACAGGAGACGGCTGCTTTCACACACATGGGATCAATCCTAAAATTCAACAACACCCATATTTTGAGTTTACACAATTTAAACTAATGTAGGTTTTGGTTTTTGCAGTGCAGAACTTTTGCGTTTTCAGTGTAATCTGGTGTAAATATTAGTGTGCCTGCTGTATATTGGAATGACATTCCTTTGATGGTCTGGGCCTATTTCAGCTGAGTAGGTGTTTCTGTACATGCAACATAATAAATATTATTTATTACAAAAGATTTTTTTTAAATACCCAAAAATGTGCTGTGCAGCCTTTTCAACAGCGGCTCAGACAGGTGAACGTTTGTCTATTAACTAGAAGGTTGAAGGTTTAATGCGTGAGAGACTGTGGCTGAGAATAGGCTCTGTGCACATTTATGTCACAAACCAGGAAGATGTTTGGAAACAAGTGATGAAAACTTCCAGTGTAGTTCCTGACACTGGGTTCACTGACCGACTGTGATCAAACCCACTTAAGTCCGATAAAACCATGGATTCAGCAGCCAAAGCGTTCCATGGGACACGTGACTTTTATGTCACTTACATCGATATATATTAACATCATTTATTTTATGTATTACATTAAAGCTCAAAACTAATGGAAGGCTATAAATTGCTTGTAGACAAGTACTTGTTTTATCACCAGGGTCAGTGTTATATGCCATCAGATTGAGATAAATGCATTATAAATGATGAATTATTTATTAATTTATTGATAATTATATTTATTATTAAAATGATGAAAACTGAGGTTTGGTTGTAATTGTTGCTTCGCTGAACATAACAGAACGTTACAATGACACGGAGATGAAGAAAACTGGGACATTTTCTCATTTTTCCTAGATTTTCCCAGACTTACGTCGCATGTTTCCAAACGTCTTCCTGGTTTGTGACGTAAACGTGAACAGAGCCTGTTGGTGGATTTCAGGTTCTAGAATGTGATGATGTCATTCTCACAGATGGGGGCAGGAGGCAGACTTTCAATTTATAAACATTGTACTTTGTCATGAAGTACAAAAAGCTTATTCACAAATCTTTAATGTCATAGTTTTTATCAGTGACTAAACCCATGAACTTGCAATATTACAACAAAAGTCTAAGTTTTAACTGTATTTACTTGAACTCTAAAATGCTGTGGTCGTGTGAAACCCACCAGCAGCACCCGGCACCTTCACTGTTAGCGTCACCACTTCCTGTTGAGCTGGATCTGTGAGGTCTGTGCTGAGTCCAGCTAAAATGAATCAATATTTAAAATAATGTGGTGTAGGAGCTGCAGGTGGATGTTCGTGGCACCATGTTGAAAAGCACACAAAGAACATGAATACTTGTGAGGACGACACTTCTGTGTCTACAAACACACGTTTATGTCTCAGTGCTAACGCTAATGCTAATTTTGAGGCATAATAAATATAAAAACAAAATCAAAGTATTCTATATATATAAATATATATATCCAAATGATGTCTGTAAACTTTTTTTGAATTCATTTGCATTGGAATAGGTTTGAGAATAAAAGTGATTGTTAGCTTTGAGACACAGTGAGCTAGTGTGATAAACAGATGAAGGTCATCAGCTTTGGTTATAGATCACATTTATTTTTGGTCATTTCTTTATGCATTGGCTTTTCAAACAGCCAAGCTAGTAGCTAACTTCAGTGAAAGAATCCAGTGTGCATTTGTGTGGTACATGCGCTCACAGATTTATCATGGTCCAGTTAAGTAAATAATCACGTTAAGGGTCTTGCTCAAGGACACAAAAACAACATACAGTTGTGTTGTGTGGAAGACTTTGGATGTACTGTGGGCTGAGTTCACACATGAACCACTTCAACTCATGTCAGAACTAAACCTGGACTAGACTCAAACTCAAACTCAAACCACAGGCCACAGGGACAAGTCTGAACTAATGTCACAATATGAACATTTCAAACTCGATTTGATACCAAGGAATAGACTTGATACTCAAAACGATTCTGATACCACAGTGAAAATAAAAACTACTCAATAGATTTCCAACATTAAATAGTAGCACTTTTTTTTCTATTCTCATGTGGCCGTTTATCTGTAATCCCTTGGTCGTCCAGCTATGTTCCATAGTGGTCCAACGTTGTTAGTACTGACACCTGCTCAGATGAGTATTTAGTTTCAGTACTAGTTTGACTATAGATTAGTTTGTAGTGTTCAATACTTATGACAACTCAAGTATGAACACACCCTCAGTGACCCACCTGATTAAAGAAAGACACACCTTATTTGTGCTCATTTTAGTGAAAAAGGCTCAGTCTGTTTTGGGTTTGAGATGAAATAAGACCATGAATGTCCAGTGATCACTGCTGTGTATGATACTGTTGTTCTGCAGACAGAGCGATGCAAAGTAGAGACACTTATGGAGTTTGTAGTCATGTCAACTCTTATATTCAGGGCAAAATAATCATATAATAATCAAATTGGCCACACATATCAGCAGATTGGAGATTAACGAACATCAGATGCTCTGGGTTCTAAAAAATCTGCACTGAAATGAAAAAAGTCCATCTGTAGTGCACACACACAGAGATTGTGATTTCCTGCTTCACTCTTACAGGTTCTGTATCATGAAAAACTAACTCAAGTGAACTTTTACTGTTAATACTAATGTTGTCCTCAAAACAGACGTGCACTTGTGTTTTGTTTCATTCACACAGGCTTCTCATGCTGGCTTAGTAGTTTTAGTTGGTTCCTTTCACTTTGCTTTTGGAAATTCCAGTTCTGCAATTATCTAAATGTTTCTAGTGAAAGATTTGGAGTTTAAAAACACAGTGGAGTGTTTTCTGTTTGAGAGAAGAACTGAGCCTAAATGTGCAGGTTTGTGTGTTAAACATGTGTAAATGAAACAAACACAACTCCAGGTGTGTGTGTGATGATGAACATTAGAACACAGATCAGAAAACAGCTTCATTTGGATCCTTTTGGCGCAAGACAGAACAAATGAACGCAGTTTTCTGACCAAAGGATCAAATGACGGGGCTGAACTGTAGCTGCGCTCACATATTTGTACATGATGTCATGTTTCAGTCAATCCACTGATTTCTGCACACTTTTATTATGAATCTCTTGTTTTTATTTGAAGTATTTTAAGAATTTCTAAAATGTTCCTCTCTTGGGCAATGGTCACACAATTTCCACAAGTTGTTGTATTTTTTGTTTACCTTGTGTACGATTGTTGTGTCCGCTGCACTTGAGCCTCAGTGTCTTGAGGTTAAACCTGGGTTAAACAGAAAAGAGCAAAAGTGAAATCAAATGTTTATTTTATTTTTTTAAAGGAAAAAAACAACTTTAAAAGCATAAAAGTGAATCAGCTCTATGGGACTCGTAACCAAAACCCAAAAAACTGTAATATCTGAAACTTCAAAAATCAAATGCAATTCACTTTTCAAGTTTTCAGTGTATTTTATTTATTTTAATATGTTTTGTTCTTTGTTTCTTCATAGTTGCTGGTTGTTTTTTCTTTATTATGCCTTTGGATTAGGGTAAAATCAGTTGAAATTTGACGTCTAAAACCAGAATAAAATGTTTGTTCATATTTTAAGTTTTAATCATCAACATTGTACAGTGTAGGCAACAAAACATGCAAGACGCAATACTAATGATTTGTACTCCTAATGTTACTTTCCCAAACTATATGCAAGATATACAATTATTTAATGAGTATAATCTTTACAGGGCCTATATCACACAAAAGTGACTCTTGTGAGCTTTAAGCCAAGTTACAAAGTGGTTACCTCCTCAAAAACAGACCTGGACTTGTGTTTTGGTTCATTACCACGTGTGACTGTAAGACTGCATTATTAATCTGCCTATCAGTCTGTCTCCAAAACTCAAAATGCTCAGTTCCACCTTGTGATGTCATAAAGTGGTAGTTTTCAAATGAACAACTCCTTTTACCTTTAGATCACGGCCGTGTTTTTGACGGGGAAACAACATCATAACGTAGATTAAAAATAGTGTAATATGGGCCCTTTAAAATATGTAAAATGAAACTAAACTAATGGATCATTTCCTTTTGGTGGACTGCAGGGATGTTTTTGCCGTTTTCTTCTAAATGCATGACGTAGCAACTCAGCTCTGCAAGGTTTTGTGCCAAATTGAAAATGAAATATAGTTTTTTATTAGTCATTTTGTGTGAATTTCAATTTGTTCAATTTCTGCTGCAGTGTAAGTAGCATTCAGATTGGTTTTGCCTCTCAGACAGTTCAGCATGTTTTGTGACTCTGTTATTTAAACATGAATGAGCCATTTC
Organism: Boleophthalmus pectinirostris; assembly: GCF_026225935.1. NCBI lineage: Eukaryota > Metazoa > Chordata > Actinopteri > Gobiiformes > Gobiidae > Boleophthalmus > Boleophthalmus pectinirostris. Next base: position 858,442 of record NW_026571018.1, on the reverse strand, counting down.
AGTTCATTCTGTTGTGACAGTTGAGAATTTCAAAGTAGTAAGTGACATTTTGGTAACTTTACTGTGAAAATGTTATATTCAGAGGTGGGTACTAGTCAAAAACTGTACTGAAGTAAAACTAACATTACTTCAAAATAATATTACTCAAGTAAAAGTACAAAGTAGTGGTCCAAGAAATCAATATATACAGTATATGGGTAAACTACTCCTCAAGTAAGAGTAACTTAAAGAGGAACCACATTTTGTACTCAAGTCAGAGTATTGTTACACTGTACATTGTGTTAGTATAGAAGTAAAAGTATACTGTTAGAAAAGTACTCTGAAAACAAAGTTGCTTAAGTAAATGTAACTGTTACACTAAACATTCTGTTACTCGAGTTTATTTCTACAGCACTTTTCACACACATGTCACACACTTTACACTTCACAGATCATTATTCACTCCACACTCTCCACTGTAAACTTATACTGACAGAAGTAACTGACAGACTGACAGAAGCACAGCTGCCAATCTGCACCACTGTCCCCTCTGACCAGCACCATCCAAGTACTGACCCGACCCGACCCCGCTGAACTTCTGAGATCTGACAGGACCAGGCTTTTGACGAGCCGGTGTAGGAGTGAACGTGTGCTGATGGAGAAGTAGGCTATTCTGAAAAGTACTGTTTTGTTAAAAGTACAAGTTACCGAAGTACCGTAAACTACCCACAGTACTACCCGTGTCTGGTTATTTTTATTTCTCTTATTGTACCAGAATGTCTCTTACTCCATTTGAGCCACGCTTTACTCAACTCTGCTGAGGAACCCTGAATTACTGATGTCATTTGGAGAGAAAAGTCTATGCAGTTTTCTCAGCTCAAACTTCTGTTTTTTCACTCAGACGTTTGTGTATATTTTGGGGCTGATTGAAGCACGTTTCGGCTGTAGCTTTTGCCTTCTTCCTCTTCTTCATTTCTATCTGGGAGGGTTTTGCTTGTTATCAGTGTTCTCAAATGTAGATGTTGTTGTCAAAGTTTCCCCTTGTTTTTTAACATAAAGTTCTGGATAAATCCATTTTAACCATGTGTCTGTTTATTTGCTCTTCCTCTTCACGCTCCATGTTCAGACGACATCACAACATTCTATTGATATTGTGCAGCTGATCTCATCAACGTTCCCTGGGGCGTGATGCTAACTAGAGGCACTGCTCTGGCTGAAGCTCTTACTCAAGTGAGACTTTAATCTGAGCTTTATTGTTTTACCACAGTCTCGCCCGAAAAAGCTGACTTAGTTATTACAACACATGAGCTCATTTGTGCTGTTAAACAAGTCCCTCAAATAACATTACAATCACAAATAGCCAACAGGTTTTCAGTCTTTGATCCGTTTAGTTGAAAAGTAAACTTCTAAACACGAGCATGAACGCTCGGACTGATCACAGGCTCATGGAAATATTATGTTTTTTTAATATTTATAGTTCAGAGAAATCTAAAAACTTAGGTTGGTAGGTGTGTTACCATAGTGACTGCTGTCCATTCCTCCATAGACATCCATGCAGAACACTGAAGCACGAAGTCACTGCAAAGTATCAACTGGACACTTAGCACAGAAGAGGGATACGAAAATTCATATTTTAAAAATGCTGATTTCTATTTGAAATAAGAGTTGTAGAGTCTTGTTGGTGTAATCAGGGTCAACTCTGAATGAACCTGAACAGAACTTGAAGAAGAAAAAAACACAACATAGATCTAAACACAAGTGTGGGAGACATAACACAAAGTGCCAGACGACGCAAAAATAAACAAAAGGGAAATTATTTGTTCACAGTAGCTACAGAAACTGAATTTGAAGTAAGGAAAGGAGTTTAAGTCAAACAAATCATGAGAAGGCTCAACATTTGTGGATCATAAGATTGATTTCTTTCAAAAACTTAGACCTGGACTTAAGAGTTATTTTAAGAACTTAGACATACATTTATCTTAGCTCCTGTTTATGACCTCGACTTGAATATCTGTAATTAATGAATACATTTGTGACAGTGGTATTTCTCCGGCAAGGGATAATACAAAACATATAAATACATGGAAGGTTGGCGCCCTCTAGTGTTCAGGGCAAAAGCGGTGCTTTAATGCAGTGCTGCTCCTGTTTATGTGTTCACCTGGTCGAGTTTATGTATGTATTATGATACATGATACATTATACAGTGATACTCTGTAGAACAAGAAACACGTGAAGCTGCTATTACAATAATGAAAGTGACGTAAGGTAAACTGTCCATGATGTCACTGCAGACTAAAGATGTAAAGATGTAAGCCTACAGCTGGAAAAGGTTTATATTCCCAAACACAGATGTGTTTGATGTTATGGCCGCTAGATGGCGTAAGTGTGCGTAGATTTGAGTTTCTCATGTAAAATATTCTCTCACCATGGATCCGCAAACACGCACCACACGGGTCCAGCCCACATCAATATGTAAGTACAATGAGATTTGATTTTGAAAAATCCATGTTGTAGATCGATAAAAAAATAAAATAAAATCCACAGCGAGAAAATAAAGCTGTTTCCGCCCGGTTTCGAACCGGGGACCTTTCGCGTGTGAGGCGAACGTGATAACCACTACACTACGGAAACCATGTACGCATGCGCACTTCTATTTATCTGATAAAATAGATCAAACACAGACACCATATAGAGAGAAAACATATTCTAAAAAATTCTTATGAAACAATAAGTCTTTCACTTATTCGTCTTGATTTTAATGGTCATAGTTATAAACTTTGTCGTACGCAGTCGTCTTAGTCTAGAGGATTTAATAGATGCATGTGTAGACGTTATAAATTCATCTAGATTTTTTACACCTCTATAAGGTTATCGCGAGCAACTCAAAGAGTATCAGCCAATCAGAATGAGCCTCTCAGCCACGTGCTGCTATACAGCCAATCAGAATGCAGAGATTAGTGCCGTTCATAAAATAATTGCCGCAGACTTGCCTGGATCAGAAGACGCAAGATTACAGTCATGAATAAACACTAAGATTTGATCAAAAGTTAGTTATCACTGTTTGTACTTTTAAAAAGGCCAAATTAAATATGAATTTAAAGTATAGAGCATACATTATTTAGAAAACCACGTACAGCTGATCATTCTATCATAAAACAGTTTACATTTGATGTTGAGACAGACTATATTATGTTTATTAAAACAACAATTAACAAATGGTGACCTTTTGCACCACCTCAACCACATAAACTTGGAGAGGGAAAAAAACAGGGAGAGGGGGTTCTGCTTTTCACAGGGTCAATAACAGTGTAACAGCCTCAGACCTGCCATTTGGAGAAGTTCACTGTTAAACACGCTCCCATCTCCCTCTGTCTGTCTGCACACTTTATTCACTTTATATGTTTTATACTTTATTGTGATCAGTGCTCATTTTGTCATCCTATTTATCTCTTTTATCACTTCATAACAATGTTTTATAAAACACTGTGTTCCTGAATCTATAATAATGCAGAAAAGGAAATACACAAATAATTTACACAATATTTATTGAAAGTTAAAAACGAAAAAGAAAATAGATACAGTTCAGACATAATTTATTTACAAGACATTACTCATATTTACATACATATTCACATAAATTATTTACAGAATAAATATAAAACAGATCAGTGATGTCACCCCCACAGTGTGTAATTACAAGTATTTACATTGAACTTTACACCAGAGATCATCGCATACAGTAAAATTTACATTTTTAAAATGTAATGGGTAAATGAAGAATTGTAGTTAGAGATTCCAGACAAATTTTTCTAGTGTGTGTTTTTGGACTGCCCATGTCAGGCCTCATGAAGAGTCCTCTCTCACACCTACAGTCTCATTTACCTCTGTCTTACTGTAAGTGTGACACACTGACCCAAACTTGTGCATCTTGGCTCAATGACACTTTTTCCCCATCAGTGCTGTGTAAGGAGTAGTGCCTGTGTGTTTAAAGCACAGATTCCTGGTGTGGGTTGCTTCCTGAACGACTTAGTGCAAAAGTCTCTTAGGTAAAACCACTGTCAATAATCTTACACCTGTCCAGCTCAAAAAGAGTGCGCTCTTCCCTCTCAGCTATCCTGTTCTGGTGCAGGGAGTAGGGACAGGACGTCTCGTGTTTTAAAAGCTTCACTTTTGTTTTCAACACTCTGAGTCCCTCCTTTCCTTTTCCCTGTATTAAGTCACTCCCCCTTCAGAGCACTAGCATGCAGAGTGCAGAGTGCTAATGAAACAACTGCACATCTCATCAGGTTTGTCACGTTACGGATTGTTTTGTTGTACTGTTTGGACCGCTCCATTAATGAACAAAGTTAACCTGCTCTACATGAATGACCGGAGCCGGGAGTCTACGCTCACATGGTATTATAAAAGAACTTGTAAAAGACTGTGTAAAGATTGTGATTTTAACATGTCCTTACTGTTTTGCACTTTTGACTGTACAAAAAAAAAAAAAAAAACTAAACCGCTTCAAGTTTTACAGCACATTTATTTTCATACATTTTCACGACATCTCAAAACTCCTTCAAAGCTCAAAATGCAAGCGCAATACAAACAGTTATATGTAAACCATTTTTACACAAATATTCACAGTAATAAATTAATGTCAGGCTTAACGGCACAAAGGAAGGAGCAGAATAAATGAACAGAGGTGGGTAGAGAAGCCAAAAATTGTACTAAGTAAGAGTAACTTCAGAATAATATTACTCAAGTAGAAGTACAAAGTAGTGGTCCAAGAAATGGCTCCAGTAGAGTAAAAAATATTTGAGGAAAGTACTACTCAAGCAAGAGTAACTTTAAGAGAAACTGTCAGGGCGTATGTGATTTAGCAATATTGAAAGTTAATGTGTAATTAAGTGAATGTATTTGGAAGAACAAAACATAATGCACAAAATCTGGTATTTTCCAAGGACAGAGACAAAAATGAGACAAACTAAATCAGCAGAAAGTATTTGACAAAACTACTACTCAACAGTAAAAGTAAGAATATCTGTGTGATAAGTTAAGTCAATTCAATTTGATTTAGGGATAAATATTAAATCAGATCTGAAGGAGCTGCAAGAAACACAAATATTCAGATCATTTCATATTGTCACATAAAGATTCTGTCACTTTAGATTCACACACATCGTGAAGAGGAACCACAACTTTTACTCCTGTAAGAGTACTGTTACTTCAATAAAAAATATGAATCAAGTAGGAATAAAAGTATGGTGCTAGAAAAGTACAATTTCTTTTGAAAAAAAACAAAAACAACCCTCAGTAAATGTAAGTACCCACCTCTGTGAATGAGGTTTCAAATCACTGCTTCCAAACACTGGTCTATACATTTGTACATGTCGTGATTCCTCGGTTTCTGTGCACATTCAAAGGCTAATGTTTGTTTTCCACTGTAAAAAGTCAAAGGATCTATAAGTGCAAAGGACAGAATTAACAATATTACTCTTAGTTTTAGTAGTTCACATGTAATCATTTAGAATATTGATCCTAATCCTTTTTTGTCTCATATTCCTCAACATTGTTCATCGATGTTTCTGTTTTCAATCCTTTTTTTCCTTTGTAATTTTGGTAGATTTCTATTTTCTTTAATTAGCTGTAATCCATAATAGTCCTTGTAAAAGTGCTCTAGGTAACTTTTCCAGTTGAGGGTATGACAGCTGCTCATCTTATGGGCAGCCTGAAATGTTACGTAGTATGGTTTTAAAGTTTACATTACACAAAACTGACTGAGCTTTAAGCCATGGTGGAACTGTAGTAATTGTTGTTTCCTCATCAAAAACCTGTTGAGTTGTGTTTTGTTTCATTCACACATTTGAGCTGAAATTATCCAAAAGATTCCAGTAACGGTGTGTGGAGTTTAAAAACACAGTGGAGCACTTCCTTTATGATATCACAAGGTGTGCGTTTGTAGGTTTGTGTGTTAAACATGTGTGACTGAAACTAAACACAACTCCAGGTCTGTTGGTGATGAGGAAAAGATATTAGAACTTAGATCAGAAAACAGAGTATTATGAGCCCTTTGAAGAGTTTTTGTGGCCAAAGCAGAATGCCTTACCCTGGAACATTCCAAGCAAAGCTATAACATCTCCACAGAGACAAGAAAGTGTGAGAAAAGTTTGAAAATACACCATTAATATGCGATCATAGTCCCTGCTTTATCAGTCCTGCTTTTGAGACTCTCAGATTAAATACTGCGTTAAAGAGGGGGTATTATGCTTCTGTGGGGTATTCAGTTTCAGTTTTGTTTTTTGAGTTGAGTCCCCCCATCCCTTTGCTCCCCACACCAAGTCACTCCCCCTTCAGAGCGTCATCACAACACAATCAGCATGCACCCACTAACCAAACTACTGCACGTCGCATCAGGTTTGTCAGGTTGTAGAGAATTGTTTTGTATCATGCTTTTCTTCGTTTAAGAAAAAATGCGGGTGATGTAGGAGCACTGGACAGAATCGCACTAACCGTAAGGAGGATTCAAACAGGGCCTAGGAGAGATCACAAGATTATTCAAACATGCATGATGAGCTTTAAAACCTCTTCAGGCACGTTTTTGATGGATGGTTATAACAAGGCAGAAAGCTCCAGTTATGCACAATAGCCCCTCTTTAAAGTTTCTGTTATCAAACCTGCTTAAAAAAAAAAAAAAACACTTACAAAAATGGTCAGAAGTATTTTTAACGGACATATCTGAAGTAGTGTGGCAGTTTTTCATAAACAGGATTTGGTATCTAGCAAATAAATAAAGAAATCAGTAGTTATTTTGTGTAAGGCCTGTTTGAATCTTTGTAGTGAATGTTCCATATAATGCTTTATTCAGACGTATGCATGAGTGAAGCCTTTGTCATGATTTGTATTTGGTCCTAATTCAGTCTGGTTTGAGTTAAGGCATTTTTATCTGAATTTAATGTGGCAAAAATGTAACAATTAAAGAACACAATGTCAAATTTCTTCTCTCATTTCGCACGGCCTCAGAAAATGGGGGTTAAAGGTGCTGTACCTGATTTTTACCTTCTTAAAAACATGTAAAACAGAGCTAGTTTGTTTTAAACTGTTTGTAGTGGTCCAAAGTTCTTCCTCACTTACCTTATGCTTTCTGAGCACCCTCATTATTCACCTTCTAAGCACTTTTCTCAACTCTCAGACACCAGAGCAGAGTTTTGCTGTGTTGGTAAAGCTAAAAACAACTAGCATGCTAATAGCACACCAGCATTAGTTCCCTGTTGTGTCATTTTGACCTCGAGAGCTCAGTGCTCAGATCCATGGGGGGAAATCAGGTACAGCCCCTTTAAGAGGTATTTTACTGCTTTAGGTTCTTCCTCATCCATCCACTCGTGTTCATCCCCAAATTAAACCTGCTTCAGTTCCACTTCAGACCTGGTTTAGTTCTGGTGGTCCTCAGAAAGCCAAATAAAACCAATGAACCAATCAAGAGACCCAACTGGACCATGTCATTTTCCGGTAAGTGTGGAAGGTTTGTCAAAAGAAAGAGATGAAAACTTCACTGATCAGTACTGACATGAGATCCTCATTTGAGCAAGTATCCAAACTGAAAAAACGGTAACGCCACATGGCAATATTTAAAGGTGCACTATGTAACTTTTCTAACAATAACTGTCACCTGCTTGTCTCAAAGTCAGTCACACCAGCTGGCCAAGTTACAAGTCAGATCTGTGGAGGGGCGACCCCGCTCAGAGTAAGTATACATGTTTCTCAAGGTACTTTTGAGCTATAAAAACACCTGTAATTGATGCATGATAAATTAAATGTAATGCCATAATGTGGAACATTCTAGGCAAAGCAAAAAGAAGGTGGCAGCCCCTCAACCAGAAAAGTTACATAGTGTGACTTTTTAAAAAAACTACAATTTTGTTTTGAAAATTACATTCTATGGTCTAAATGTGTGGTACTTAATCAGATATGGAGCCTTTTCCTCAGTGTTGAGTTGAGTTTTAAATAAAGCACTTGGCTTTAAAGTTTGTCCTGGTGTTGCCGTCACAGTGTGGTCGTCATGGCGACTCGGAGCCATACAGGAGCAGGACTTCGTGCGAGAGGATAAAGGTGAAGAAATAGACGCAGAGATCAGCGAACACGTCTCCCATGCGTCTGTACGTGTCCATGGAGCGGTTTATGACCTCAGCGGGGATCCCAGACAGGAGCAGGGCGGCGGTGAGCACTGTGGTCTGAGCCTTCTTCTCCACCTGACACACACAAACACAGGGTCACGTAAAACACACACACACACTCTTCTAAACTGGGCACCAAGATTTTTAGGAATGTTCCAATATGGATTTTTTTTCCAGGCAATACTAGTAAGTAATATTTATCTCGCTATAAATGCTTTTTGATAACATCAAGATCATTGAAAATATAAAGCAAGGCCCACAACTTAGCTTAGGTCTATTAAGACATGTCATAACTAAAGGCATTTTAAACTTAGAAGAGAGTGGCTGGGTTTTCTCTGTTTCCTCTTCACCAAAGAGCACCTCTTTTTCCTGTTTGTACAGCTTTTCATCACTGCCATGAAGTGCTCCTAGATTCCCTTAGTTCACAATATATTACAAAAAGGACTATCAAACTAAATGTCTGCTCATTCTCATATGTGCCACTTCACTGCTCCACGGTTAAAAGGTCTGAAAGATCAATACAAAAGATTACAGAGAACTAGACTCACCTTTGGAAAGTACTGGGACAGCCCCATGTAAGCCAACTCCAGCGTCAGGAAGGGGGCAAAGATGGACTGAAACAAAACAGATACAATTCATCTCACAACAATCCAAACATTAAAACAATGTAAACATAATCACAATGTAGCATCCCTGTCATAGAACTTTCTGTCACGTTTACACACTTCGATTGCGCTCTTCCAAAACCTGTATAAATCAGCTGAGTGGACACGTCACAGCAACATCACATGACCACTCTGAGGAAGAGCACAGGGAGCAGTTTAAACTGTCATGTAAGAAAACAAACTCTTGGTATGAAAAAAAGAAAAAATAATATAAAACAACGGAACAGTTAAAAAGAACTGTATGTAAACTGCGATCTGTCAGATCTTTAACCTGCAGACAGAGACACATCCTGCATTTGTCTCAGTCTCAGTTTATGTGAAGATCAGAACCTCCAGAATTCCCTCCCTGAGCTGCAGAGGCTGCACTAACACTGACTCATGACTGGTGCAGGTGCTGGGGTTTAGGGAGTGAACATTGAGATCAGAGAGACATTTTAGGCTTCAACACACTGGATTTCAGCTCTGAAATTGGCAACACAATTGACAGTCATGTGAGGCTCATTCTGCTTTCTGATTGGAGAATCGTCTTGAATCGAAACACCAAATTATAACAAACAACCTGGCATCATGTCCAATGTTTTTGTTATTAAGAATAAATAAGCATTACATTTGTTGTCAGTAAAAGCGTTTTTTGATTTGAACATGCTTATTTGGTATCCGGTGACAAATTTGCGTCTTTTATGTTTATGAAATTTTAAATCTAAACCTCACAGGCAGCTCCTTCAAATGAATCAGAATGAATCAGTGATTTATGTGTAGGACTTACCAGATATTTGCACACGAACACTCGCACGAACAGCGCGAGGAGGACGCTGCCGATCAGACGGAAAACCCTGAACGCATCAAACTCCTCAGCCTCCGCCCCCGAGTCCTGCGCCGGCTTCTCATTGGCCAGTTGTCCACGCAGCTTCATGGCATCATCAAAGCGCGACAGGTACTTGTGCAGACCTCTCCGAGGGGACGCACCACACTCGTCTCCTCTGGGCATCTGCCTCACTTCACCGGGGTCCTCCTCCACGGCGCCCTCTAGAGGTTTACTGCAGTCTGAAGCGCCGCTGTGGGAGGGGCTGGACTCGAATGGGGAGGGGCGCTGAGAGGGATCCAAGTCCAAATGGAACCGAGGCTCTGAGGAACGAAGAGAGGAAACTGGAGGAAGAAAGAGGAGAGAGGGGCACAGAAGGCAAAGTAAGTTTTAGTTTGTGGACTGAATTCAAGTCGAAACCACAGACTGAATAAAGATGTGGACTAAGAGAGTGTGATTTCACCCACAGTGTTTGTCTCCAGTCAAATGAAGCTCATCAAAACTCAAAGTTACAACGGCAAATTTGGAGCCGGGTCCCTAGTTGGAATTCCAACCATGAGTATCATAGCAACCAAAGAGTCAATCCTAAGTGAGGCTGTTGGAGGTAACACCACACTGGTTTAGCAGCGTGAGGGCGCTTTAGCGCTGTCAATCAAACATGTTGCAAATGCTAGCGGGAGCAACCTTGAGGAAAGAAGGCAACTGATTGGTCTGTTATTCATGTTCATATCTTCATTTACAGACAAAACAGCAAAATAAAACCACCAGGGGTACGTTGAGCATGTTAATATTTTCATATTATATATCAAATGGAGCCTATGGAGCCGGGGGCGTGCCCATGCTCACTTCCTCACTGTATCTGTTAGATAGTCTATGGTCTAAACCAGATCTGGGCATTGTCCAGCTCCAGGGTCACATACGGCCCTTTGGTCGACTCTGACTGGCCCGATTAAGCTCATTTAGAATTACAAAATAAAGATATTTTATAATTTAACCTCATGCACAGACTAAAGCTGCACTGATTTTATTTTAGAGGTGTTTTTTTTATGATATTTCCATAAGGCAGCCTCACTTTTTCATTGCTGAGTCATAACATAAACCAGGACTAGACTTTGAATGTTCTGGCCCCACACTACATCTCATATCTCATCCAAATGTACTCCCCCACGCGCTCTGAGCTCTGGCTTTTAACACTGAGTTGTGTGCTCCTCTGTGTCTTTTATTTATTTTTCTTATTTACTGCTATTTTATGATTTTTATGGTTTTACTGGTTTTATTATTTTAGGACTGGTATGACCAAATTTGAGCAATTTACCCTTTTGTTGTCTTCATTTTCTCTGCAGCATTTTGGAAATTGCTTTGTTTGTAAAATGTAATATAGAAATAAAGTGGCTTTGGGTAAATACGGTGAAAAACTGATGAAACACCCATATGAATGTAATGGTTTTAAGTGGCCTCTAAGTGTCATCAGCCCCTTCTCCTTTGTGTTGAGTCAAATTCACCAGAAAAAAAACGTGATTTAAAGTGCCTCCACGCCTCGTACCGCTGTCGGAGTCGCTTTTGGCTTTGCCCACGATCCGGTGCATCCTCTCCTCGGAGTTCTGGAGCAGTTTCCTCCGGCGGATCTCGGCTCTGCGCTGCGCCGCGGACAGAGAGCTTCCCCCGGGCTGCTTCGGCTCCGGCTCCGCGGCGGGCTTCGGCCTCTCCTCCGCGGCCTCCACGGGCTCCATGGCGGCGATAGCGGCTGTGAGAAGCGCTGTACTCTGGTCTGACACACGGGGCCCTCGGGTTTGAGTGACGGAGCTCGGAGCGAAGAAAAACAAAAGGCTAAAGACGCGACAGCAACATAGAACTACACCACAAAACTACACGGACATGAATGAAGCGACTGAGTGAAGGAGGCGCGCACTGATGACGTAGGTTAAACTCCGCAGTGACAAAGCAGAAATGAATAAATAATAATTAATGAATATCACGGGAAACTATAGGAAATTAAATAATAAACACAAAATTAAAATAAAAAATGACACGAAAAAAGCGCAGGAAATTCATCCACTCAGTTGCATAATTCTCCTGTAGCATTGGGTGAGCAGCTTTTCAAAATGAAGAACTGGGACTTTCCTGGTTTTTGGTGTTGGTAATAATAAAATAGTCGAACAACTGTAAAATTAAGGAGAATTGTTATGCACTCAGCACTTATATATCTAGTCCTGGTTTAGCCCCGGCCTGGTACCAATACAGTCACATTTTCTTTGTTTTTTGGTCATTGTTTAGCAGCTTTTCAGTATTTTACAGAAACAAATGACCGTTTTTGTCTCTCTTTACTGTTGGCAGGGATCAGATTGGTGAAATATAGAGACACTTGGGACATTTCTTGTATAAAACTGGGACAAATCACTGGTTTTGGATAAATCTGCTGAGACAGGGGACACAAGGCTCAAAACTGGGACTGTCGGGGGGGGGGGAAACAGGGACATGTGCTCACACTGTTGTAGGAGTTGTCTTATTGCATTGCATGTAGTTATTTCCCACAGTTTGTGGAAATATATTTGAATCCATTTAGGAATACTGACATTCAAAGCTTTAAATCAAACATCAGTGATATTTCAACCCAAAATAAAAATAAATAAAGTTGTTCTAGGGTAGCCTAAATGATTATCAGTTCAAATTTAATTTCAACAATATAGTCTCATAATTACTTTGAACGTGTTTGTGCCTGGTTGGCTGAAAAACACCAGCATAAACATCAGGTTGCTTTACAAACAGGCCTGCACAAACTGATAAGACTAAAATCATGTGACCCGCAGCAGAGCACAAATGAAGTTTCTAGAAACGAGCACAAATACTGAAGACTATTTGATTTTAATGTCATTCTGTTTTAAGTTTTATTCATATTTATTTATTCATACTAGTTTTAAAAGACTCCTCAGCACTAATAGGTTACATCATAGTGAATAAGTAAAGTGAGTCTGGAAGTCTCGAGGGAGGAGTGAGGGGGCAGGAGGAGCAGGATCTGGCAGTATAAGGAACAGTGTGATTAGTCTAACAGTTATCCTCACATCAAACTGTTGTGTTTATAATCAGGACAGTTATGTGTGATGTCATGTACTACTGTCCTTGAAATGGCAGTGGTCACTGAAGACAGGACACGTAGATTTAATGTTTTTGACCAGAAAGGCTAAATTGACTCAGATTGTATTAAAATGGCCATAAATGACAGAACATAATGCTATTAAAACACCATATACAGTTTAGTAGTGATGAAATATGGATTTATTTCAATTTTAAAGGTTCTATATTGCGCAAAATGACTCTTGTGAGCTTCGAGCCATGTTATGTTGTTGTTAACTTCTCAAAACCAGACCTGGAGTTGTGTTTTGTTTCATTCACGTGTTTGCATAACCCTTTATTATGAGTGTCTACATCTCCAGAACTCAAAATGTTCTGTTTCACCTTGCGATGTCATGAAACTGTAGTTTTCAAAATAACAGCTCCTTTTACCTTTAGTTCAGTAGAGATAGGAAATTCCAGGGTTGAAATGACTGAAATGATTCTAATGAAGGCTTATGGAGTTTAAAAAACACAGTGGAGCACTTCCTCTTACCACATGACATGTTTTCTGTCTGAAACGAAACACAAATCCAGAATGTTTATGGTCAAGAAACAAGATTAAACTTTCAAATCATGGTTTGGTTTTCACACATTTTCATCCAAATAAATGAGACACAGAAAGAAACTCCGCAGTAAAAAGTCCCAAACATTTTATTTTAGCGTCATTTCACCTTAAGTTTATACTAAAATCATTATTACCTTTATATAACGCAGTCTGTTCAATGTACAAGTATCAATAAGCATGTTTAAAAGATCACAATGGCTTTGTTATGTCTGTGTTAGATTTCCCATATCCTATTATATTAAAATATTTCATATATAGAGACAGAGGCTTAATAATAATTATAATAAAAATAAAAAGTGAGTTCCCGTACAAGGCAATTAGAGCATTTAATCTGATCGGGAGTTTTAAATTAAACAATCGTCACAAAAGAAACAAAACTACAATTTCTGAAAGTCAACACTGCAAAAAACGATTGTGCACGTTAAAATGACTTGAATTTTAAAGATGCACTTTGTAACTTTACTGGAGAAGGAGCCGTTGCTTTGTTGTCTCCATGGTAATGTTACTGCTTTGCCTTGAATGTTATTGAATGTCCGCAATATGGCATTAAAATGTTAGCCGGTGAGTTACAGGTCTGATCTGTGGAGAGGAGACCCGCTCACGTTAAGAAAGCAAGTTTTTCCCCAAGGTAAAAATATAAGATGAATGAATAAACGCAGGATAGATATGTTTAACGCTCTACTGTGGAACATTCCAGACAACACAATAACATCTCCATGGAGACAAGCAGATGGCGAACACCTCATGATGAAAAGTTACATAGTGCATCTTTAATCTTGTTTTGATAGTAAGGTCAACACAAGTTTTCTGTATAAATCGATTTGCATTTTTAACTTATTTAAATCAAAACTGGTAGAAATTTGGGTTTAAAAAAAACAACATGAAGTGCAATTTTCTTAACCCTGCAAGTGGAACATTGTGATTGCAAAAGTAGTAGTCGCAGTTAAAGTATCACAAAACAAGTCTGAAATATTGGCCAAATGAATGAAGTTAATGCAGTTGTCAACACTACTCAAAACAAGATTTCTATATTGAATTTTAGCCATTTTAAACTGTGTAGAAATGTAGTTTTTTCAGTGAAAGGATGAAAAAAAAAACAGGACATTTTCAAATGGATATAACAAAACCTTTCTGCTCTTCCACGACCACCATGTCCTTCTGACTTCAGACAGTTCAACAATTTCAAAATAAACTAGAATTTTGTCGACACACAAATATAATGACTAGAATAAAAGCACACTTCTGTATGAACATGTGAAATGCATTTGTATGAGGTATTGCATTGGTTTAAGAGCATTTTGAACCAAATTACACCAAACAACACCAAAAGGACTGACCAAAGAATGGCGCTCCACAGTCCCACCCACTTTCAAGTTGGCTATGGTTTCCACAAGTCAATTTTCCATTCACTTTTCCCATTGACTAATATGAACTCAGAGACTAACCGGCTACGTGCTAACCAATAACAATATATGGGGATTTTTTTAAGTAAAAAAAAAAAACATGTTTAAAAAGCAAGATACTGTGAAATGTTTTAATAACTTAGCAGTTTCTAAAGTTTCAGAAACAGGTCTTTAGTTACCAGATAGTCCATGGGAAGTCTATGGGAAAAACGAATGGGAAACCAGAACCAGGGGGTGGGTCGTCACCGTTGAGCTCTATTAAGCGAGATTTTTACATAGCTAGGCCAGTAAAATGTGATTAAAAGATGCAATGTGTAACTTTTCTGGTGTTGCTTTGCCTAAAATGTTCCACAGTATGGCATTAAACTTTCCCAAGCAGGTGATGAAACTGGGTTAATTAAATGCCAGTTCTGTGGATAGTGGATCATTTGGTAAGAAAACCACCTGTAATTCAATAAATGCACAATCGATAAGTTTAAAGCCATAAAGCGGAACATTACAAGCAAGTAGAGGTCCCTCTGATAGAAAAGTTACACAACGGAACTTGAATATTTTGTCTGAAATTTGACCCATCGTTCACCAAAGCACTGTCCAGGATTTGAGCTCACAACCTTATCTTAATTCTTTGATTGGAAACACAGTCGGATCAGGATAACCGTTACTTCTAACTTAGAGATCGTGTTTCCTCTTTTCAAATATCACGTCTTTATTGCGATTTAATTTTAGACTTGTATTTTAAATTAGAAATAAAGTGGACGTGCCAACAAGGCTACCTCATACAAACACACAACAGTGAATAAACATTTAAATGCTCTACAGTGACACCCACTAACAGTCTCAAGAACAGGTCTTCAGGTAAAAACAGGGCTGTTCAGATACGCTTCAGTACTCAAGTTTGTCATTATTTAGAATTATGGGGCTCAGGTTGGATATGAGTTGCAAAAATGTATAAAGGTGAGATTTCAAAAAAAAAAAAATCTAATTGTAAGACACCAGACATTTTAATCAGTTTTGTAAGGCAAGTAAGAAATGTAATTACAAAGCATAAAATTAATTCAGAAAAAAATATGAATAATAATTTGACTGCTAATTATCATATTTAAGATGTTTGGTTGTTTTTGCGTCCTGATGTAGTTGTTGAGCTTTGACACAATTTGGCTCGTAAATACTCTGATTCGTCACTGTTTTTCTCTTTTGAAAATGTGTAACTTATTAACTGAATATTGCTTTAGTTTGGTTCCTTCATTTACCCTAGTCCTAACATGTCACAAAAATAACTGAATTAAAATAATTTCACAAATATTAAGTACTCCTTCGTCTCTTACAAGGTGATATCAGAACATCCCTATTTTTGAATCATGTTTAGTGAAGAAATAGCGATTTTAAACAGAAAAACATCAATCTCATGTATCTCTTCTTGCCTGGGGTCAGTTGCACAGCATTGTTCTATGAGAAAAACACTGATTCATTAGATCTATACGGACTTGGATCACCTTTGGGTTGCAGTTCGCCATCCGATGCTTTAGCTGGATACAAAAAGCGCCAGTAGCTTCATAAGTTTCATTGCTTCTCTCTGATTGGTCAGTCTGAAAAGTTAGATTAGAGTTTATTTTTGTCCGACATTCGCGCTCATTTACATAGATCTGCACACGCAGGGGAGGATAAAGGGGGAAAGGGGCAGGGCATCCGGTTTATTTGGAGATCTGTTGTTGCAGATGAAGCAGGAATTCGTAATAGGACAGCGCAGACTCCGTTCGGTCCTCGATCATGTTCTGCAAAAAGCTGGTCTTCATCTGGCTCTCGTCCCTGAAACAAAGAGGGAGATGTTAGTTAAAGTTCCTATGACACAAAATGGACTCTTGGGAGCTTTAAGCCATGTTATTATGTTTCCTCCTCAAAAACGTAACGGGAGTTGTGTTTTGTTTCATTTACACATGTTTGAGTAACCCTGCATTATTGGTTTGTTTACATCTCCAAAAACTGAAAATGCTCTACCTTGTGATGTTAAGAAGTGGTAGTTTTCAAGTGAAAAAATACCTTTAGCTTATGTTTAGCAGAGATTCCAGGTCTGAAATCATCCAAATGATTCTATTGAAGGTGTGTGGAGTTTATACCACAATGGAGCACTTCCTGTATCACCACATGACATCACAAGAAGTGTTTTCCTTTTGAGTGAAGAACTCCTCAACACCTAAATGTGCAGGATTGGTGTGTTAAGCGTGTGTGAATGAAACAAAACAAAACTCCCGTTCTGTTTTTGAGGAGGAAACAACATAATAACATGGCTTAAAGGAAACAATGTCATAACAGAACAGAAAATAATGTAATATGGTCCCTTTAAAGCTACAGTATGTAACTTTCTGGAGGTGGCAGGTCACCTGCATGATTGAGTAGAGGTAGATAGGTAGAGACGTTTTATAGCATACTGTGGAAGACAAAGGAACAACATTTTCATAGTAACAACATGTTGAGACACTCCTCCAGGCAAATAAGAGTCAGGTTTGTGGAGATGCAAGCTCGCTCACTGTAAGGACACATGTTTTGTTTTTCATTGTTATAAAAAGCACAAACATGAAAAAACACCTTTTCCCAAGTCTATCTTTTGGCTTGTTGAGGTCGAAACTACGATGGTCCTCACGGAGTCATAGCCTGATTCATCAGCCGGTTTCACTTTGTGGAAACTGTCTGACTTCACAGCATTAGGATTTGCTCACACGCTAGGCGGGTACTTCTTTTTTATTTAACCAATTGCTGTTATTTGGTCGTGACGCATGTAATGCCCCCGCTAATGGGGCTAACGGGTATATTAAGCTTTTCCCAAATCCCGTAGGAAGAAGGGCAATAACATGTTTCCCCTTGATAAAATTCACCAAACATTCTCTTTGTTCTGGCTTTAAATCCTCAATCTCGTGAATCGTTGCCAACACAAAATGTCTGTCTTCGTCTACATCCATCTCGACCCTTGTTTACTGTTGTGTTGTTCCACAAAAGGAACCCAGACACACAGCACGAGTTTGACGTCATGGCTTCACAGCTCACAGCTGATTGGACGGTGCGCAGTCTACAATTTCCAGGGTTCTTGCAAACCATTTAGTGTATTCTGATTCCTGACCTAGTCGCTGAAGAGAAATGAAATTGAGTGGAGGCACTAGGTGGCTCCAGCCTGGCAAACAGAGACGAGGACCATACGCAAAATATAGCAATAGCCATTCATAATGGAGACACAGGGACATTTAGCTCTGTGCAGAGGACATTATATTACACAAATAATCTTTCATTTAACTAATCTTGCTGACAGGAGTTTGAGACTCTCTTTATATATACACCCATGGACCACTATGGAACCGACCTGGATCACTGAGGATTACACACATATAAGACACATGGGAATAGAAAAGTACTACATTTAATGTTGAAAATCATTGTCTAAAAGTGTTTTTCATCATCATAATGTTATCACATTCAGTATTGAATATTTAGCCTATTCCTTAGTATCAAACTCAAGCTTGAAATGTTAGTATTGTGACAAAATTATTTTATAGTTTAATCTGTATCTCATTACCTGATGATGTGCAGCGTGGGAGCGAAGGGTCTCTGGTCCTTGAGCCACCCCACAAACACTCTCACTCTTTGGGACTCGGCTGTGTCCAGCTCTGGGAGGAGATACTGGGGACGAGACAAAGAATCAGGACAATCTGAACCAGTCTGAGACAAACCGCAGCAGTAAGGGCACTTAAGTGGACAAAGTGGAGTTTAGTACCAGGTTTTCAGGCACAGCGGCGTAGCTCGGCACGCCCAGGACTTGTGTGAGGAAGGCTGGGTTACAGTTTCGACCAATCCACAAATACATCACCTGCAGAAACAAGACAAAAACTAAATCAGAACGAGGTACAAACCATGAACTGGATATATGAATATGCACAGTCTGCTAGCCACATTCCAAATAAAAGGTGAGGATGGTGGATGGCGCCAAGTTGTTCCTTTGAGGTCTGGTCCCAACTCACTTTGTAGAGAAAAATGGTGACCCCCCCCACTTTCCCTAAATTGTCATTAGTCATTAAAATGTTTGTATTAACCCTCGCTACATGATCCTGGGGTTTTTATTTCACTATTTTGTTTGTAAATAAAGAATGGCTTCACTTGTGGCTGGAATGAGTGCCCCCAGCGCCCCACATGCTCGGGCCACGTACCGTCCCTGCGTCCATCAGGAAGGCCCCCTCCCTGCTCAGCTTCTCCACAGACAGCTGCAGGACCCTGGGCTGAGGGATCGTCCGGTCATTTATGTTCAACGCGCCCTGCACCAGACCAAATACACCAGTGAGATCAGCACATTTCAAGTGAGGTCACAACTTGAAAACATACAATATCAGCTGTGTTTTAGAAAATGGCTTTAGCTTGGAAAGAAGGGACCTTTTACAGCACTGTTTTATGCATTAGCACACCCTCTTCTGGCAGCAGTGGGAATGACAAATGACAAAATATTAAAAGCATATAACCTAAATATCTATGTGCTCATAAAGTCTTTCTGCACTGTTGTTCAAAATCTACTTTTATTTACCTTATTTTAATACATGCTCTCTTTACTTTTATCATAGTTTATATTATTATTATGATTATTATTATTTGTTTTATGTTGCATCAAAGTTCCCAGTTTGGAAGAATCAGAATATGTCATTGTTAATGAACAAATTTCACAGCTTTCGGACGTGTTGCAAGAGGAAAATCACAACAGTCTCATTTCTGGGGCTCAGTGCGAGAGCACCCAGAGAACAGGATGAATGAAATATTTGGTATGTTATGGATGGTCGTTCCCTCCTCACCTCGTCGGTGAGATCGTCCACTCTGTAGAGCGCAGGGTGGATCATTAACATGGCGTAGACCAGCGGCTGGTATTTAAGCTGACACATGGCAAACACGCGGTCATCCAGTCTGGTGCTCGTCCCCACTCTGAAGGCTTTCTGTAAAACACACAAACAATGCCATAGGTTTAAAGGAGCATTTTTTATACTCTAGTTTCCAATTTCTGTTTTGATCTTATAATATATAAGTTTAAAAAAAGTAACACGTAAAACTACATATACAAGTATTGCAATATTAACCAATGCATATGATACCAATGCACATGTGTTTTGTATGAAAATGTATTGAAAACCTTTGAACTCAAGCAAAAATGAAATATAAAAGCAGATAAACTAAAATATTAAACATATCTTTAAAAAGCAAAGTATTTTCAGCAGCATGAATGTCATTAGTCTTTGGGGACAGTCCAGTACCTGTTTGTGCAGTGCGAGCACATAAAGGGGGAAGAGTCTTAAACAGGCAGGGGCCAGGAGCCCGGGCTGTTGGATGGTCAGCACAGATTGTCTGTAACAGGACAGAGAGTCTATGGCTGCGTTGGTCAGAGCGTCTCTGGCATCACTCAGGCTGGCCGTCACTGAGCGGTCCACAGCTACAGACAGAGATAAGATGAGGAGGTTATAGAGGACAGGGCTGGGGACTGCTAAAAGAAGGTCCAACAAAAGTAAAAATGGCTTTCACTATTGATTATGAACAAAACAGACCTTTATTTAATCAGCCCCATTCAACACAAAAAATAGTCCACATGCTTTTACTGACTGAGAACTGACTGCACACTTCTCCATTAAAAAAACATGTTTTTCTGTTTTTCAGCACAATAAAACAACACATTGACCTTGAGACTTAAACTAAGTGCAGCTGCAGTACTCACCCATACAGGCCAGCAGTCCAGTGATGGCCTGAACATCGGCTCCAGCAAAAATATCCGACAGAGAATTCACCACCGGCAAACAGAGCGTGTGCACTCGGATCCTTCTCTCTCCTGCAGGGACAACAACATTTACAACCAGTACTCAAACATATACCAGCCATGAGGATCTCTAGATGAAGCTTTGTGCTATGAGCTGATTGGCTGTGAGGGCGGTGCATCTGCTTCACTTCTGTCTGAAAAAGCTGTTCTAAAGCTGTGCACATGTTTGAAAAGGGTTTGGGAAAGACCGGAACAAGTGAGGTACATTTAAATACATACTTCATTCTTTCAGTTTAAAAATCTCGTACCTCAAATTTAAATATTTGTATCATTTTCCTACACATGTGAATTGGTGTTTCACATTTTTTACTTAAGGGTACACTGTAACTTTTGGTTTGGGGTCAGGCCTATCCTGTACCTTTGCTGGAGGTGTAGAGCAGCGCGGCCTGGAAGGACACCACCTGCAGGTCGTCCAGGTTTTCGTCGATGGACATCTGAACTGCAAATCCTGCATCTGGGTTCACGTTGGGAAGCGAGAGCAGGTCTGTGGAGCGCACGAAGAAGTTTCCGTGGAACGTGTGGATCGACAGGCCTGAGGAGAGACAACATTTACATTTTAAGAGTGTAAAATCCAGTAAAAAATGAATATTATCAGAACTTTGTACAGTATATTTTTTAAAACAGGAACAAGAAAAACTGAAAATCTAACAAACATAAAAATTGTAAGGCTGTAGTCAACTTAATACATGTCCTGCTGATCGATAAGTCAGAGTTAATGCAAAAACAACAACAAACTATTCATGAAGAAAAAATTGATTTATATAAAGACTGATTCATGAGTTTAATCTGCGTTTTTACAAAGAGAACCAAAAAAGACCAAATTTTCAGCTCACTCACTCCCTCTGCTCAGACTGACCTTTAGTGCAGCGTATCCTCATAACAGCTTCGAAGCCGATCTTTCGTGTTAAATATCTCTTAAGGTCCTTCTGGAAGCGTTCGACCTGAGCGACGTTGTGCTGCTGATGGTACGAAGGGTAATAATACACAGAGCCTGCAGAGTACCTGGAGATGCAGCCTTCAGGACACAGGACACAGGAGAGAGGTTTAACACTAGAGCCATCTCTATGTGGCACAGACCAAAAAGTATGTGACAACGTGTCAGTTACCGAGGGAAGCCAGGTCGCAGTACTGAGCGCTGAGCAGGAACAGGTCCACTGCCACCTGCTGGCCAGAACAGTCCAGAGCCAGTTTCTTATAAAAGTCTGTGGCTGGAGACAAGTGCTGCACGTCCTGGTGAAGAAAACAAACACACTTCAGATACAAACTAAACTCCCACAGTCAGATGGGTGTGACTGAAAGGTGGATTAGCCAATCACAGAAATGCAGGATTTTATTTGGCTCTCCAAGAGAATAAGTGAAGCAGTAATGCAGTAAATCTGAGGTAAGAGAAGGTTTGAGTTCTAAAAGTGTTCAAGTAAAAGTGTAAAAATAGAAGTGCACCTTGTAAACAACTACAGGGGCATTATAGTTTGAAAGATGACTGAAATCTGAACTGCTAACTAACTAACATATACAAGAATCCAATGTATTTTCAGTTTGTTTAAAAGAAGTCTAAACCATAGGTACAAGATTTTTCAAAATACAGGATGTAATTCTTTGCAGAGGACATTCTGTTATCAATAATTGTGCCAACTCAAATAAATAACTGAGGGTAGTTTTATTCCAGAATAAAAAGATTGAATTACAGATAGCCTGTATCACTGCTGTCTCAACAGACATAGATCTAAACCAAGAGAAATCCAGGTTAACATTCTGCATAACCCTTTGCTGTAAATCCACACTTGTACCTTTGCAGCAGCCCTCTGGTTGGGGTCTTCTCTGGACTGCAGTGCTCCAGCCCCGAGGTTTGGAAGCTGGGTCTGAAACACAGACATGCGCCCCCCAGTGGGCGACAGCAGCTTGAAGGCGGCCTGCAGCGCGGAGCCCAGAGCAGACTGAGTCTCCATAGTCTTCTCAAACAGAGTGGGCAGACTCTTCAACAGGTCCTGAACCAACTGGACATGTGGAGGAGGGACAATATTCATGAGCATTACACTTCTCTTCAATGGTATTCAATGCTAACACATAACATGTTCAGATCACCATGTTACCTTTTACAGTTCAGACAGAGCAGTGCACCTGTATATACTATGCTTGTAAATGTCTGGATCCAAGTTAAATTATCGCACAAAAAGTGAAAGGACAGAAAATATCATTGTTGATTACAGATTACACAAGCAACGTTTTTGTCATTTTAGTTTTTGGTTTTATGAGTGCCCTGACTGTTTATATAATGTTAAAGTTTCTAAGGTTGATGTACTTGACATTTTAGTAACTGCTACCATAACAGACCTGTTGCAGAAATGTACTGCTGTGTATAATCAAAGTCCAAAGTCACTATTAATTAAAAAACATCTTACCTCTTTGCTCTCATTAAGGTTTACTAGAAGGCTGTCTGGTGTTGGTAAAAATATATCTGTACAAAACAAGAGTACAGTAGTTATAATCTTGTCCCATTACAAACATACTGATCTAAAGTACGTGTACCAGTGATGTCTTACCTTCTATATCTGACACTATAAGCATCTGTGGCTGTGAGAGACCCTCCTGGAGGTTATAGAAGTGAATGGTGCTGTCGAATGTGATGAAGCCCACTTTAGTCCGGGAGTCTCCGGGAAGTCTGCGAACAAACACCAGCAATGACATTAAGAGATGAGGTCACAGCTGGAATTCTAGCTTTAAGTAGAGTTCACAATAGTGTCACATCATTCTAAACTGTCCAGAGTTTAGACTGAGCTGGAGGAAGAGAATTCTATGGTGGAATTTGCTTTTTTAAATGCAGTGGTCGTGATTTGGCTTCATTGACTCTGAATTCGATTTCTCCTGAAAAATTGTGGTCCTTCTCCCTCCGACTGCTGCTGGTCATTTTGAATTTATTTATGTTCATGTGAACCTGCTCTACATTGTTGCTGGGTGTTTGTTTCACTATTTTCTCCCCAAATTAAGATATGAACATTAAAGAGCCCATATTACACTTTTATAATGTTGTTTCCTCATCACAAACCTAGAGTTGTGTTTTATTTCATTCACACATTTACCAGTGGTGTGGTATGGAGCTCGGCTCCACATTAGCTGCTGTGTGTATATGTGTGTATGTATATATATATATATATATCCTGGAAAGTAAAGGCATCAGTGGTGCCTGTGGTGATCGGAGCACTCGGGGCTGTAACCCCCAAACTGGAAGAGTGGCTTCAACAGATACCGGGAAAAACAATGGACATCTCAGTCCAGAAAAGTGCAGTACTGGGAACAGCAAAGATACTGCGCAGAACTCTCAAGCTCCCAGGCCTCTGGTAGAGGACCCGAGCTCAATGAGGGTGAGAGAGACCTACCACCGTGGAAGGTGAGAAACACATTTTTTTTAATTTATTTATTTTTTATATATATATACATACATATATATATATATATATACATACATATATATATATACATACATACATATATATATATATATATATATACATACATACATACATATATATATATATATATATATATATATATATATATATATATATATATATATATATATATACACATATATATATATATATAACTGCCTCAGTCCTATATACAGTCTATGATGAAGCCCAATGTTAAGTTCTATTTAAATAATAAAAGTAAATACGTACGAGTTTAAGTTGTCGAGCAGTGACTGACAGAAGACATGCAGGTATCCCGTTTCCATGGCGTTATGAGACACGTCCAGAACAAACAGGTACACGGCCGGCTGAGGAGGTCTCAACTGACAATGAAAAACAGAGGGACAGAAGTGATGATGTGGCTCTTGATGTAATGTTAGCATGTTAGCTTCTGTTACTATGAACAGGCTTCAGTTGGTTAGTTTGTTTTATTTTGGGGTTTTTTG
The DNA here is from genome assembly GCF_026225935.1 of Boleophthalmus pectinirostris. Taxonomy (NCBI): domain Eukaryota; kingdom Metazoa; phylum Chordata; class Actinopteri; order Gobiiformes; family Gobiidae; genus Boleophthalmus; species Boleophthalmus pectinirostris. The sequence continues at coordinate 834,024 of NW_026571018.1, read as the reverse complement.
TTGAGAAAAGGCTTGTGGGTGGCAAGTTAGTTTTTAAACTTACTTCTCCTAACATGTTTGTTACCCCAAAGCATTTTCCTTAACCATTCTCCTCATCTTAAGATAATCTTGTTCCTAAATTTAACCAAACCCACACCTTAAATAATGCACCTAAATTGCATAACCTCAAATGACCAATTACATCAGATTGCCCCAACCCGACATTCTAGAATTAACCCAAGAAAAAATATTAGTAGCAATTAAAAAAAAAAAAAAAAAAAAAGTCAAAATCTCTACATTTCCACATTCACTGAGTCATTTTGATGTGAGAAATGTTTTGTCTTAGGCCTAGAACCTCTTCTCTGTGCTCATAGCAAAAGCAAAAAGTTTTTTTGGTTGTTGTTTTTGAATAGTACCATATATTCTGAAGGTGCAATGAACTCGATGGTGGCGTTCTGAACCTCTGGTCTCTTATGGGGCTCTCCGTATGCTCTGCTCACCGGGTTATACATGAACTCCTCTGGAACTGGAACAGAAAAGAACAATTACAAAGGCTTTAACTTTACAAAACAAGACTCCAGATATGTTTTTGCCGAGGAGACGGCATTATAACAGATCAAAAAATAGTGTGATATGTGCCCTTTAAGAATTGTTTTCATGTTTGGGTTTAGTACTCAAGACCTCAGGATGAGCAAACTTGACCTCTTGAAAAAGACCTGATTTCAGTCTTACTTATTTTCTATTCCACCATTCAAATAGCACTTTCCATTTAGCTGCAATTAACTCTTTTTGAGCTAGTAAAATGCATTGTGTTTTAAACTACTTGACACCTTTGATTTAATCAAGATAAAGCAATATTTTAATCAGACTTACATAACAGGGACACAAACCGAACAAGTGCAAACCTGTCACAAACTTAATAAACAGGTGTCGCTGCTACGGTTTTGCCACTGGCTTCAAATTAGGGCTTTATATTTTGCATTTGTCAAATACAGTACATGCAAAGCCCCCAGTCAGGCTTTGACAGAAAATGCGGCATAATTACATAACACTGATTGGTAGACTATTTTAATAATGTCATCTTTTCATCATAAAACTCTAGGCCGCACTGTGGTGCCCCATTTGAGTCCTTTAGCAGAGGCAGCTAGAGCAGTCAAAACTTATGCTCAATTTCAACATGACTTGAAATTAATACTCAAGTACAAGTACAGAGTAACTTAAAGACCAACTTAAAGAATAACTTAAAAGAGTAACTTAAGAGGATAACCAAGTACTAGTCATATTCGTCCTTTAGTCAGGTGATCGGTCTGAATAAAATATCGGTGAATACTAGGGCTGAAAATATGAATATCGGCTTAAAGGAACTGTAGGCAAGATATTGTTTTTAAATTCCATTGATCATAGTGTCTCCAGATATGAGGCACAAATCAGATCAAATCAAATAAATCCTTCAAATGCTTCAAATCAAATATATCCTTATCCAATTTACTCTTAGTTACAAAAGTATTGGACATGACAGTCAATTTGTTTATGTTATAATTTGATGTTTTGGTTCTCAACACGAGCCTCACATGAGTCTCTTATGGGTTGCCAGTTTCAAAGCTGAAATCCAGTGTGTTTAAACCTAAAATGTCTCTTTGATCTGAATAGTCTACCTAAACCCCAGCACCTGCACCAGTTATGAGTCAGTGCTAGTGCAGCCTCTGCAGCTCAGGGAGAGAATTCTAGAGGTTCGGAGCTTTTACATGAGGCCTGGTCTGTCCATATACAGAGAATGAGACAAACTTGTACATGTCCTGCATGTGCCTGCAGGTTAAGGTGTAATTGCAGTACATTTAAACATCAGAGCACAGGATACATACAGGTCCATATATTGGTCATACAGATCATACACAGGTAGATGTTCCTCACCTTCGTTGACTCTGTAGCACAGGTTACACTTCCAGCGCCTCTGGTCCAAAAACGACACAAAAGGATTGATGTACGTCCGACACGAGCGACAGCGCACGATCGTACTGGACGTCACCACCGGGAGCTGCTGCACAAAGCACCAAAAAAAACATGGGTCATTATCTTAAAGGTGCACTATGGAGCTTTTTGATGGATGTTCTGTCACCTGCTTCTATTCATTGAGATGTTATTCCTGTACCTGGAATTTTACACAATGTAGCATTAAACCTAAACAGGTGATGCCACAAAGTCAAGTTACAGGTGAAATGTGACCAGTAGCGACCCTGCTCACAATAAATATGCATGTTTTCCAAGTTTGTAACAATAAAATACCTGAAATTTAATGGTCATCGTTGCCATGGTCATGGTTGGCTGCTCTTGTGGCTGACTGGCTGACACACTGAGCAGTTTTTAAACTTTTAAACATTTTGACCTTAACTTAATATTTTGGGATTTTGGCCAATTAAGAAGCACATCATGTGCTGTTCTGAATGATTGATTATTGGATTGTGTGATTTGAGCAGTTTGTTTTTCCTGTATCCATGGCAACTCTACATGTAGACAGCTATCCTAGCCAGCTAGCTCTGAAATGCTACTTTTTACACCACCAGGCTTTCTACACCAAATGTGTCAGAAGACGTTCCAGAGGAAACACTCAGAGACTGTCCCATCTCATCACCGACCGAAACAACCGAGCAGATAGAGGCTTATGAGAGGATTTCCTGGACACTGGATCTGATGACTCTGAGCTCAGACTGTTGAGCTGCACTCAGACTGTTAAGCTTACGTTTGCACTTTCTATTATTATTGTATTTTACAGCTCAGTGTGTTTAAATTGCCCCTCAGGGACAAATAAACTGATATTGATTGATTAAAGCGAAATAAGTTTAATGCCATACTGTGGAACATTCCAGGCTAGCAACATCTTCACATAGTAAGAAGGTATAAACCAAACTAGGGGTGTCAAATTATCACGTTAATTGCGATTAATTAATTACAGTCATATTTAGCGCGTTATGTTTTTTAATCGCGTTAATCTCATTTTTAATCTCTAACTTTACTGTTTCTGTATGTGAGTTCCTTTATTATAAAATCTGTTTTTATGTGTTGTTGGGACAACACACACACACAAAAAAACACATTTATAATTTTTTTTTATTTCAGTAATTCCACTCATTGCCGGAAACCCACACAAAACGCACGCAGTAAGAGCGATGTAAACGTCATGTACACGTTGGCGGCGTCAGTCACACAATGGACGAGGTGGAAGAGCCAGTAGAACAGAGGCAGCAGTGCTCAGGTAAAAACACATTCGTGTCTTGGAAATTCTTCTCCCGACGTGAAATATAAAAGAAAATAACAAATATAAAATCGCCTACAACTTAAATGTCACTGGTGAAAACAACCTGCATAGACTCATGATGTCTGCACTACTGTCCTATAGTGACCTGCCACATGAGGGGACACGCACACAAACACACACACAAACACACACAAACACAAACAAACACACACAAACACAAACAAACACAACACACACCTTCATCATCGTCATCGATCTGAGAGCACGTGGACCACGTTTCCTTCCGTAGTTACTGCGCAGACACCACTGTCCTCCCGTGTGCCGCGTACGTTTTCTCGCGTACGCTGCATAAACCTCCTGTGCGCCTCTAAACCAGAACTAACACCAAGACTAAAACCGGGACTAACCCAGTCCAGGACTAAACCAGGACTAAACCAGGTCTAAACCAGAACTAAAACTAGAATTAAATCAGGTCTAAACCAGGACTAACACCAGGACTAAAACTAGGACTAACCCATTCCAGGACTAAACTAGGACTAAATTAGGACTTAAAGCAGGTCTAAATCAGGACTAAAACCAGGACTAAAAAAGTGATCTCATATATAAAGCAAAGACTGGACTTTTTATTGTCTTTAAGTAGACAAAAGTTATTATGTTCAGATTTCCTCGTCTTTGCTACTTTACAGCAAACAGTTTCTTATTCATGGAGACTTGGGCTCAACAGCCAATTTGAAGAGAACAAACAAGAACAACGTTTGCAGGATGCGGTTGCTACATTCATGTACTTTTAAAAAGCATGACAATATCAAGTAATCCAAAGTATTCAAATTACGTTATTCACTTTAAGTAATTAAATGGATTCCGTTACAAACTACATTTTGGGATACGTAATCTATAATCTGTAGGGGAATACATTTTAAAAGTAACCTTCCCAACACTGCAGATTAGTAATAGTAATAATAATGATGATACTGTGGAATGTGACTGCATGTGTTAAAGTTTGTTAAACAATAAATGACTTTATAAAGTCACTTTTTTTTGTTCTATATCAGTCTTTTGATCTGCCACAATAATGTAATAATGAATTTAAATGAAAATAAATACCTCAAATTGAAGGCTTTTCTCAGCTATTTTTAGGTGAAATTAAAAAGAGATTAATTAGATTAATTAATTACAGATCATAATTAATTAATCTCTCAATTTTTTTTATTACATGACAGCACTAAACGAAACATAAGAAAATCTAAATGGGGTAAAAGTTATTTGTTATTAAACTTTGTAGGATGTAACAACAGGATTATCACATCATATTTTATACCTCACTTTATGTACTTTGTTTACCATTTAAAAAATTCAAACAGGTTTTCTAATTTTTTCTCATTTAAAATGTTGTTTAAGGTAAATATAGACAGACACACAACAGCTTTAACAGTTCACATCTGTTCAAAGTTCCTCCTCACTTACCTTATGCATTCAGAGCATTCTAATTATTCACTGTGATGAGTCTATAAGCACTTTTCACAACTTTCAGAGGGAGTTTTGCTGTCAAAGTGAAGCCAACAACTAGCATGCTAAAACACACTTCCTCATTCTTGCACAATGAAATGCTTTATAATTAGATGCAGACAGCACACAGCAGACTTATTTTGACCTCAAGGGCTGCTTATACAATATCTCTGTGCTGGAGCAAGACACATTTTGCCTTTAAAGTGTGGATGACAGATTTTCTTTGTTTTTTTTAAATTCCATTCTCTAAATGAACTCCAGGCAAAGGGATTACATCTCCATAGAGACAAGCCTTCTACTAGAAAAGTTACAAGTGCAGCTTTAAACCTGTCCTTTGGGGTGATGGGGGTACATACCGAGAGGTCTTTGAATGGGTGCAGCAGCAGGCCAAGGGGCAGCTTGGCTTTGTTGAGGAGAGACTGGGTTTGAGGGATACTGGTCAGTGTACAACGGAAAACTCTGAAACACAAACACATACATACTGTATACATTTACTCCAAGTGCATATGACAGGTTTTCATGTTTTTTCCAATTCTGACTTGGTTTCGTTTGGTTAGAAGTACTTGTGATAAATATTTATCATAGTTTTATGTCAGTGGTAGTTTGTGGAAAAAAACTAAAAAGTAAAGTACAAAAATACAGAAATTAGCACTGAGTTCTAAAACAGAATCCCTCTACTTATGTCATCAACCCCAAATAGTCCATCTAAAACGCAGGGACAATCAAATCATTGTGTAATTTAGACAAAGATGTTTGGAGTTTAGACGTTTTGGTCCTTGTGAACATTCTAGTTGCTAGGTAACAATTATGGAATCACCTACTATGTCATATCTAACCAGGAAGTACAATTTTAAACTTCATCACAATTAAAAGAATAAAAACAAGGCATTTTCCTAATACGTTAGATTGGTATGTATTCTTATTTGTGTCGTATCTTGACAGTTTGGGCTTCAGTTTGCCTCTTCCTCTTCACCATCACATGATGTTGCTGTGATGTGTGTGGTCAGCTCATTTAAATAGATTTTGCTGTTTTACTGCTCCAAGTTGAAAGACCACACCAACATCTGTTTAAATCAGCTGATCACACACGGCACAGCAACATCACATGACACTAAAGAGGAAGGAACCGAGTGCAGCCCAAACACTCAAGGTATGAATCTAATAAAGGTCTGTACACAGGAATCATTATAAACACAGAAGACCTAATGAACCAAATCAGACGAGGCCAAGGGCTGAAACATGGCAATTTTGTTTAAAAAAATAAAAATAAAAAAAATAAATCACTAGTGCAGCAAGAAATTGTTTTCTTGAAATGAGCAGTGGAACATGTCATATACCCAGGATGCGACAGTTGCTTGGACAGTGGAGTGGTGAATATAATACTACCATGACTGTATGGATATATTAATATACTGCAGGTTAGTGACAGGGACTGACTCTGGGTTGCAGTTGACCCTCTGCAGGTCTTGGGTCAGACAGGGCGTTGGTGGGGTGAGGGGTCCAGGGGGCAGCAGGTTTCTCTCCTGGAGAAGGTTTACGACTCTCAGAGCCTCGGGGGTCCCAGACTGAAGACTCAAGGAAGCCAGAGAGGGGCTGAGCTGGGCCGGGCCAGGCTAAGGGAGAGCAGAGATCACAGGTCAATTTAAAACAGGACATTAGGTTATACAATTAAACACATTTGGATGGAGACTGAGATTCAGTTGTCTCTAATCATTTTGAACCTCTACTGAGTTCCTGCACACTAAGACAAAGATTTGCCTTGAGATGGTGTATGGTTCTCAGCCATCTCAGAAGATTTCCCACATACCTGTATGTCTGATATTGAAAACTTGATGTTTTTCTCTGCACTGCTCCAGTCTGTGTGTCAGTCCCATTTTGTCCTCAGAGCATTTTTTAACTTTTCCAACAGATATTTGCAGATACTGATATTAAGCTTTTCAATTCTTTAATACAGGCCAAATATATTTTATCAGCCACAACACCAAGACAAATATTGGACACCGGTATTGGCTCAAAAAAAAGCATTAGAAATTAAATTGCAATAGTGGTAATGTTTATGTCTTTTTGGGTGCCACTGTTCTGTTAAATAATTTTGTGAAATAGTTCATTCAAACAGAGCCTTTTTTCAAGATACATCTGGTCGCAGGCTTTGAGTATTAAGACCTTTTTTTTTTTTTTTTTTTTTTAACTAAGCTCCGGAGTTGTCACCTTGGCTCCCTTACACCAGCTTTTTAGTACCGGTCTTAACATGAAAAAAGATTGGGGACTGCTGTATTAGAAAACCGTTATATTTACACAAGTAAAGAAGATAAAAACAGCAGCAGCAGTAGTTTAAGAAGTTTATAATCCAGATTTTATTTGAGGTGATAAAGGGCCCATATCACACCACTTTTCTGATCTCTGTTATATTATCTCCTCATCACAAACAGACCTGGAGTTGTGTTTTGTTTCATTCATACGTGTCTATCACAGCTCCACATTGTTTTTAAACTCCATTCACCTTCACTTCAGTCATTTAGATCATTTCAGCTTTGGAACGGTCAATCTCTACTGAACTAAATGTAAAAGGCTTAACTTGAAAATTACCACCTAGTGGTAATTTTCAAGTTAAGCCTTTTACATTTAGTTCAGTAGAGATTGACCGTTCCAAAGCTGAAGGTGGAGCAGAGCGTTTTGAGATTTGGAGATGTAGACAGACTAATAATAAAGAGTTACTCAAACATGTGTGACTGAAACAAAACACAACTGCAGTTATGTTTTTGATGAGGAAACAACATTCTAACATGGCTTAAAGCTCCTAAGAGTCATTTTTATGTACAAGAGGACCTTTAATCACTTCAGTCCTGTAGAGTAGAGTAGTGTCTGACCTGCTGGTAGGGCTGCTGTTTGAGCGGGTAAGGCTGACCGGCGTGCCCAGGTGGAGAGCTTTGGTACCCTGGCGGGAGAGACGGGTAGTGCCCCAAGTGTCGTCCTGGAGGGCCTGGCTGAGGAACGCCGCCTGCAGGGAGGAAGAACAAGCACTGCACTTAAATTTATGATTTGTGTTTTGATAACAGCACCCAGCCTTCACAATTTAACACAAAAAAATTTAAATCTGAACTGAAAAACTAGTACAAGAATCACATTTCAGAACATGTTTGTCCAGATCTAAACTACCGGGTTTCGTAGCTTTTATGCAGAATAAGACAAGAGATTTTGTGGTTTGTGGAGGAAATTCTGATTCTGATTGTGATTAATCTTGCAGTGTGCTTGGAGACTAATAAATGCAACATATTTAGACATTTAACTTTAGGTCTGTAAGAAGAACTGGAAACAAAACGCAAAAGTCACAATTAGCTAATGACAAACCGTGAAACCTATAAGGCAATGAAATGTTCAAATGATGCTGCCTTATATTGTGAAAAGATTTGTGATTTATGTTCTTCATGTTCATCAAGGTTTCACAGAGCACATTCTAAAATATATTTAATACAGCAGAATAACAGGAAGGGCATCTGACAAACAGGGACATTTCAGAACATGTTTGTAGAGGTCTAAATTACAGGGTTACCAGCTTTTTACAAACCATGAAACCAGGATTCTTTGTCTAGTTTAAAAGTTCAGATTTTGGTCTTCTCTCAAAAGTTAAGGCTCCTTGACATGTTTAAGAAGTGAACTGAGCAAATTGAATGTAGATTTGCTAAATACAATTATTAAATCTAAAATAGGGAGAACTTGCAATTGGGGCATTTTAATATTCAAAAACATCAAAGTCCTCTGATGAACCATAAGCGCAACCGATGTACAAAATGATTCATGCCAATCCACATTGCTAATACAGACTCACCTGGTTTGTTCTCCATGTGATTGTAGCTGTTGGGAGCCTGAGGGCCATTTCCAGCCATTGTTCCTGTGTCAGAGAAAACATTTGAACGCATTTAGTGATTATTAAAAGTTCCAACATGGTTTTAATGGAAAAACAACCACAGAGTTCAAATGAAAACAAGAGGAGGGAGTGTCACAGTATTTCACACAGACAATGGTCAAATGAAAGAGGATGATGACAAAATAGGATGTTGAACAATACTTAGCTACACTGAGGGCATTCCAGACACCAAAACACTACAAATCAATTCTACCCATATAGTACTCATAGTGATTCATTTAAAGTGACAGTGTGTAACTTTCTGGAGGAACAAAGTCAACTGCATGATTCAAAGAGATATGTTTTATGTCATACTTGACAACAGGGGTCTCCAACCTTTTGCCTCTGGTGAGCAACCTTTACAAAACCAAAATTGAGTTGCTATAGGAGGACAAAGCCTTAGATGATGTACAGTTAGATGCCTATAAAACATAAAACCACTATCCATTTATTAGAGCACCAAGTTCAAAATAAAACATTTACAATGGTAAGTAATCAAATCTGAGTAGAGTACAGTATATGTATAAAACCCTTGGTGAGCTAGTTGTAATGGGGTGGAGAGCTATTGGTAGCTCCCAAGCCAGAGGTTGGAGACCCCCGCTTTAGAAGATTATAGCCAAAAAACAACATTTCCATGAAAACATGCAGGTGAGGCGCTCCTCCAGGCAAAATAAGAGTCAGGTTTGTGGAGATACAAAGCCGCTCCAAGCAAGAATGCTGGTTTCCAATGCAATAAAACATCCATTATAAAAATATATATATATATTTATTTTACTGTTTTTTGGTAGCAAAACGTTACATATTGTGGCTTTAAGATATATCAGACGTTTTGTGTGTACATTTTGTAGATTCAGAATTGTCTAGAATAATGTTGTTGTCATTTTAATTGATAGTGGTATCTGGACATCCCTGGACATTACATAATTGGAGAAGTTTATTTGGCAATTCATTTTGAAATTCAAAATACAAACATAATCACTGGTTTGCATAATTCATGTTGGGACTACAAGAGAGTCAGCAGGTTTTACACAGAATAAGAGCCCATGGAGAAAATTGCAACCAAATAGTCAGTCCTACAATACACAAGTAAATGCACTGATCTATAAATAGATTCACAGATCAAAGTTTTTGCCAAATAAACTTTCTGAGAATTTGTAAAAGATGTCGTTCTATACACACATGTGGAGATGAGCTGAGGAGAAGAAAAGTGATGCTGAATGAATGGATAAATAAACACAAATGAGGACAAGAGTAGACTATTCAGAATACACTGTCAGGGATGCACTGATGGAGTTTTGTTCTAATGTGAAGTATCATGTGTCACAGCTCAGAAGCTTTCACCACAGTTGTTTACATGAACACGGAGCGAAAGGCAGAGCACGGCAATCTGGAAATTATGGAACTATAAAACAAAAGAGGAAAACGGGAAGGGCTGGGCAATTAATTGAAAGATCAACAGTGACTGTAAATCAGCCATGTCTACTCATCAGTAATGTGGCTGGAGTTATTGAATCATGAGGTCTACAGGCAGCCCTTTGTCAGTAAAAGCATGTGGATTGGAGCAGAAGAAGAAATATCACAGTCTTTTTCGTTAAATGACAGAGCAGTGCCTCTAGTTAGCAAAAGTTGATGACATGAGCTGCAAAATAACAATGCCGTTTAAGTTCCTGAAATCAATACTAATAGTAACTGTTCTAGTGCAGCGACTGAATCATATTCTAGTCTGTTTTAAATGGACTAACTATGCATGTGGTAGGGATGTACAACCCGATTTCAATCAAGATGGAGATTCAGTCAGGTCTAATTGTCAATGTGGTCATGGGTCAGTCTCTGCTTCTGTCCCAGAATCATAGCATAAGTTATTTTAGGTTATGCTATAGGGTGGTCCTTATTTATGAACTTTTAAAATCATATGGTCTGACCTTCCCAAAATGCTCCAATTGAGGAGAAATTGTGGTCTTTAAAGTTTTATGAAAATACATCATATTTAAAAGTAACTCAAACGCCCTGAAGTTTTTGCAACTAATTTCTGCATCTTTGTGTCCTTGGGAAAGACACTTAACCCACCTCGCCCCCAGTGTCTGCATTCACTGGTGTGTGAATGGGTGAGTGGTTTCTTGAAGGTGGAAAATCGCAGTATAAAAATGTGACCATTTACCATGAGTCTGTCCATGTAATAAGTGCCATTAACACTGACATTCAACAGGCTGGTTCTGCAGCGATGCCACTGACACGAGTCTGGAGGGAGTACAGTGGAAGCATGGACCATTGGTGGGCCCAGCATGGCTGAATCAGGCTTTCAAGAGTCTCTCAGACAAACTCTTCAGAGTCTGGACTGAACTTTGCAGATGTTCAGTGGCCACATTTACATTATGTTTTTAGCATAATGTCTCAGCACAAAAACTAGCATCAATAAAATATTTTTCTGTCAGTCAATATCATGTTTTCTTTCATAAGACATGCATGTGCTTGTAGAGTGAACACAAGATTATGTTGCAAAAATGTGACTCTATGTGTCTCTTTATTGTGTTTCCTTCAGGACTTTAGCAGTAGTGAGGAGGACCACCAAGACAAAAACTTCAAGGTCTTTGAGCTACCTTTAAATATGCATGGATTTTTGTGAAACTTTGCAACCCCCTTTTTTATTAAATGCTAAATATTTAGAGAATTTTTTTATCTTTTATTTTTTTCCCATTGGATAAGGCTCACCCTATTGGTAGTGTTGTAATTATGGAGACTTTCTGACCTCAAAGCTATAGGGGCACACTACTATCTGAGGGTGCTCTAGACTAGTGTGCAGTCAGTGCATCCCTGATTGGGACAATAGGGGAGAGGAGGGAGCAGAGGTTGGCAGTATGGGGCAGTATGGAGCAGAGGGGCAGACCTGGGCACTCCACGTCTCCCTCCTCAGACTCAGAGGGGGGAGCAGTGTGGTTGACCCCGTCCCACTGAGCTGCATGGATAAGAGAAAACAGGTTAGAACAGGAGCGACCACTGGCTTAGAGAGACAGGGAGTTTTTCAAGGTATTATTATACAAAATATTACAACAACCAACTTCAGACCAAGAAAAATCAGGACAGTCAAAGATTTTCATGTATTTTTTTGATCGAAGGAACAGTATGCAAGTTTTTTTGTCATGTATTTGAGCAAAGCATATCTTGCCCCAGTACAGATGCACTGTTCCAATCAAATAAAATTAAAATATAAATTAAACGCTCATGTGAGGAATATCTTTGGACCAGTGCAAACCGTTTAAAGCTAGTTTGTTTGTTCACACTTAAAAAAAAAAAAAAAAATCAGGTAGAGTGTCTTTAAATTAACACTGAGGTCCAGTTCTAACTTGAAGACCACAAATGTCCCAGAAGTCTTACCGTCAGCCTTTGGAGGGGGAGGGGTGGCATTGCCCATGGGGGGTCCTGTGGGAGGAGGAGTGGGCTTCATTGAGGGCGGGTGACCCATGGGTGGAGGGGGTCCCATGGGTGGTGGGGGTCCCGTGGGTGCAGCTCCAGAGGGAAGGGCGCCATAAGGAGGTCTGCCCGGCTGGTACGTGTGTGGGGCCATGGGGGTGACGGGTGGAGGAGCTATACCTGCAGAAAGAAACGAAAGTGAAAATGAACCCCATTTCTGATTCACCCATGAACCTACCTGCACCAGTGAGGATTACACACACATAATACACATGGGAATAGAAAACATTTTCTACCATTTAATGTGGAAAAATCACATTCTATTGTCTAAAGACATCAACAGTTTATTGGAATTGGCATTGAGTATGGAGCCTATTCCTCCAATCAAAATACAGTTTGAAATGTCTGAAAATATCACTGTTAACTGAAAATGTCCTGTCATTGCATCAGATAAACCCAAACATGATCTGATCTTAAATAGAAGCTTGAACTTTGCCCAAACGCAGAGAGTGACCAGAGGGCAAAGTGCAGCGCCAACGTATCAGACGAGATAGAGACACGTCTAATCTATTCACATGTGACACAGAGGACCAGGACTATATACGGACTAAACCAGGATCTAAACAAGAACTAAACCAGGACTAAACCAAATCTAATCTACTCACATGTGACGGAGTGGACCTGGACTAGGGCTGGGTATCAATTAAGAAGTTGTTGATACAATACATACCTCGATACACAGGCCGTGATACGATACATATCTCGATACAATGCACTTCGATTCAATATGATATATTTCAAATCGATTCGATACGGTTCAATAATGGCTGTGATACTAAAAGTCTTTGTTAAACCTCTTCTTGTGCAAAGTTCATATGAAAGACAAACATTTTAATCATCAAAACATTGAAAATGTCAAATGTGTTGCATAAACGAGTTTCCTTCCACTGTCAATATATCTTGGCAATATATCGATACAGCAGCCCACGATATCAATACTGTATCATAACATGAAATTACATGATATATCGATATTTCAATATTTTTGCACACCCATAACTAGGATTATATAAGGACTAAACCAAGACTAAACCAGATCTAAACCAGGTCTAATCTACTCACTTGTGACAGAGTTGAAGAAGCCAGAACCAAACCAAGTTACCAGACTACACCAGGTCCTAAACTAGAACTAAACCCGGTCTATACATTTACAGGAGGATTATCTCCAGTCCCAAACAGTAGCACACCTTCTTGTCCACATGAAAAGGTCATAGATTTAACTGAAATATTCCACAGTACAGTGTTAATCTTCTCTATAACCATGAAGACAAGTAAGGGATGCCATCTGACCAAGTTACAGTTCAGGTCTGTGAATAGAGGACTCTGCTCATATTAAGAACACATGTTTTGAATCAGGCACGTGGGCATCAGGACTCTTTTTGGAGCTCATACCTGGCTGGCTGTACGCGTGCAGAGAGGTAGGGGGCAGCGCTGGTCCCGGGGGCATGGTGGCAGTGTTCGTCGGGGGAGGGGCGCTGTAGGCAGAGGTGGGCGGAGCCATAGACATTGGCGGAGGCATGTGATTGGTCGCTGCCTGTTGTCCGTGGGGCGGGGTCATAGGTGCCGGCGGGTTGGTGGGCGCTGCGTTGTACTGCCAGGGCTGTCCCATAGAGGGCGTCTGGTGCGGGCTGGCGTAGTACCCGCTTGAGGAGACGGGGGGCGGCGGAGGTGTGCTCTGAGCCGAGGGCATTCTGGGCACCGGGCTGGCAGAGAGGGGAGGGGTGTGGGGCAAAGAGCCTCCTCTCAGGGGCGGGTGGGGCATAAGGGGTTGGTATGAGGAGACAGGAGGGTGGGTCTGGGTGGGGTGAGTTTGGGCAGGGTGGCTCTGGTAGGGGGCAGCCGGGGCAGACGTGGGGTACAGTCCAGGGCCCATAGGTGCTTTGGCCTGCAGTTGGTTGTAGTTCTGAAGCTGAGCCATGCCATAATTCACCCCGGGCAGCTGCTGGAGGTTCTGAGAGGGACCTAAACACAAAGGAAACAGGAAATGAACAATGTTGGTACTGGTTTTCAGATTCTAAGATGTGAAGATATGATACTCACAGATGGGAGCAAGAGTTTTTCCTGTTCATAACTAAACCAATACAGCATTTGGCCCATGTTTGCATTTTACTGCACATGTCTATCAGCCTTAAAGGTGCTATATGACACAAAATATAATCTTCTGAGCTTTAAGTCATGTCACAATGCTATTACCTCATCAAAATCATTCCCAAAGTTGTGTTTCGTTTCATTCAAACATGTTTGAGTAACTCTTTATTATTAGTCTGTCTACATCTCCAAAGCGCAAAATGCTCTGTTCCACCTTGTGATGTCATGCAGTGGTAGTTTTCAAGCTATCCTTCGTCTTTAGTTCAATAGAGATTGGCAATTCCAGGTCTGAAATCAAATGATTCTAGTGAAGGTGTAAGGACGTTAAAAACACAGTGGAGCACGTCCTATATTGCCACATGACATCACAAGGTGGAACAGAGTCAGGGCTGGAGATCATTCAGAAGTTGCCGATACGACACATATCTCGATAGATAGGCCATGATACAATAAGTATTCTGATACAGTGAACTTTCAGTTCAGGATGATAAACCACTTAAACCACTTCTACAACCACTTCTGTGCAAAGTTCATATGAAACACGTCATTTTAATCCATGAAACAGTGAAAATATCAAATGTGTTGCATGAACAAGGAAGTTTCCTCTGAACAAGCAAGACAATTATGCTGCTGTAACAACATTTTGTAAAATATATCAAAAAATACTCTTGGCAACATATCGATACAGCAGGTTCATTCTGTTATGTATTTGTTGCAGCTCAGGCCTTTTTATGATACTGTCCATTTACTGGGATTATCTTGCATTATTATTAATGCAATAATTGTGTCAGTGACATACAATAGTCTCAGTATTATCCTTGAGCACAATATTTCTCTCTAGTACACATCAGGCTTCAAAATGTGCTATCGTCTCACATATCGTCCAAATATTGTCACACCTTATTGGCCATTGGTTCCTCTGGATTCTAAATAATCAGTATGAGCATCGGCCATGAAAAAGAACATACTGGTCGACCTCTACTGCATGATTACTGATGATGTACTTTCTGTTGAATTCTCCTAAAGGTAAATTCATAATTGTTGAACCTGCTCATTTTAATAAAACCCTAGAACAGAAGCTCCTCTGCAAAGAACAAATGAACCTGTATTTTGAGAGAGATATCTAGTCCCTGTAATCACACCTCTACAAACATGTCATGATATGCGTGGGATTATACGTGTATTGATACGTTGATATGTCATCAATTATTCCTGGGGATGTGAAGCTAACTGAAAGCACTGCTTTGTTACCCAAACTAGACTTTCAGCTGAGCTTTATTTTAACATGGCTAGACCAGAAAAAGATGACTTGGTTGGAACTAGAACAGGTGATCTGATCTGTGCTGTTAAACAAGACTTTCACAGATAAAATGACAGCCACAAGTAAGCTCGCATTAGCCAACAGATTTTCAGTTAATCGCCCTCACCTTTTTGTTGAAACTATGGGTAATTTGTTTCATTAGATTTTGAATTTTAAATACACCTGAATTTCTTGCTTTGAATTTTTCAACTCTGAAAAAACATTTGACTTATTTTTATTCTGAATTTTAGTTATTGAAATTTTAATTGTACTTTTTCAAAGTGTTTAAAATTCACTATTAAAATAATCACCTGTTAAATAATCAGCACAAATATTTTTAAGCCCTCAAATTCAACAGTCAAAATTTAGAGCAGAATAAAATTTGCAGTTAAAAAAGATTGCATCAAAGATTCAAGATGCCAGAGCCTGAGGAATCCACCCGTGACCCGCCCGTGCCCGTGAGAAATGACCCACAGGTTAAAAGCATTCTCACTGAAGCATCCATCAGAATATGAATTGAAAAGTTATGACTTCAAGAATTATAATCACAAAATGAAATGAAACTGTTAGACTTTTTTCAGTACAAATATGAATTCACAGACATGACCTGAGGTTTAGTCCTGCCCAGGACTAACCTCAGGACTAACCTCAGGACTAACCCAGGACTAACCCAGGACTAACCCAGGACTAACCCAGGACTAACCCAGGACTAACCCAGGACTGATTCCAGGAGGACTTAACCAGGACTGAACTAGAACTAAACCAGGACTAAACCAGTACTCACTGTCAAGAGGACCCGGAGGTGTGCCTGCTTAGACCGTTGGGTGACCGGAGAGAAAGGACCGGCGCAGAGCTCCGCGCTGCACAGAGGTAAGCGCAGTCGTCGCCCAGTCGCACTTTGCGGACACTCTGCTTCGCTCGCTTAGGGTTTTATCTCTCACTTATGTCCAAGATTAGTCCTGGTATAGTCCTGACTTAGTCCTGACCCGCCCGTGTGTAATTACTACCCACCTGCATACCCGCCCGTAAAATTCCAGAATGTTAAAACCCGCCCATATCAGTAAGTATTTGCCCGTACCCGCTGGGTACTCTGGAACCCTCTCAGAGTCATGTAAAGTATCAATAGATTTATCAGTGCAGATTTCAGTCTTCTCTCAAAACTTTATGCTCCTGGAGCTGTTCACAAGGAGCACTCTGAAAATTAAAAACATCACAAATCTCAAGTCAGCATCAAGCACAGACTCTTTTCTGTTGTCGGGTCAATGAGCAAGACACTTTGTCCACATTATGAAGGCTCTCTCCCCCTGTGACTGCTCTGAATAAGTGAGTTTTGTAAAAAAAAAAAAAAAAATGTTCTTGAAACACAGTGCGACAATAAAAGTATCTGGCTTGTTCAGTGTCTGTGTCAAAGCCTGACATTTGGTTCAGTTTAGAAAGATAAAATAAAGACGAAAGCCGGTGAAAACTGCAGGTTTTTAGAGCCTTACCTTGAAACAAAATGTCTTTCCTCGTTTTATTGAGAGACCTCTGAACTCAATCCAGTCAAAAGCTCCAGAAAGTTCTGGCCCATGTGTGTTATAACTCACACTTGCAAATCCTAAAGAACATTTAACAACAAAGTTTGCAAAGTGTTTTGATAAACAAAGCTAATGCCACAAGCCCTGACGCTAAAGGAGACGAGGTTCTATTATCAAGTAATAAACAAAAGAGCAGCATTTGACATTTTCTAAATAATAAACAAAACACATGATTCTTAAAAGGTTTAGTAATAGAAATTGGACCAGAGACTTCTATAATAATAATAATAATAATAACAATAATAATACATTTATATAGCACTTTTCATGGTAAAACAAAGACGCTTCACAATAAAGTAACACTAAAACAACAACTTCTGTGTTGAAAATGTTGAACTTTAGATAATAATAGTAGGATTCTGTTCAATCACAATTGCAATGTTTGCAACAAAAACTACAGTAAGATATTTTTCCAAAATTATTCTAACAGCTCTAAACACAAATTAGCATGGAGATATGGGCAGGGATAAGGGGTAGGTGAAAACTAAAATTTTTTATGTATTCAAGTCTCAAATGCAGCACAGTTATGATTATCCAAACACTCAGGAATCAAACTAAATATAATTAAGTAAGATAATTACAGCTAAAAGTTCATAAAAGTTGATTTTGTGGAATATTTCCCCTTTAAGGGAAACATCTGGTCAAACATTTAAGCAAAATTAAACTGAAATTCTAGTAAATGAAATCACTAAAATCCAAACAGTGTAAAAACACACATTTAGCCAAGACTTGTGTGCCTTGATAATCTGTTAAAAAGGATTTATCAAGGTATAGTCTGCACCTTCAGAAAGTGGGACTCATAGCCGGCCTTTTGGAGGAAAAAAGGAGCAATACGGAAATTTTTGAAGGTACTGGTCTGAGACAGTAGGATTTATACTCCTCTGAGTTAACCAAGTGTAGTCAAAGGGAGTATGAGTGAAACTGCCCAGCCCGTGGTTAATAGCTATAATCATTTTGGGTCGTTATGTCCCTATTGTATACTCTCTGTGTCACCTCCAGCATTGTTAATAATCCTCGTGCTTCAAACCAGATGAAACTTTTAAAATGGCGTCTGGAAAGGAGCGTCTTCAAAATAAATGACCACTGCTGAAACCTTCTCTAGACTGAACCACACCTGGACCAATAAAGGAACACACATCTACTATTTATTTCACTATGTGTGTTTTTACTGCTCAAAAATACCTGAATCCATTCTTTCCACAGATCTGGCCTGTAACTTGGCCTGATGGTGTCATCTGCTTATCTCCATGGTGATAGCTCAGGTTAATGTCATACATGTAACAAGTGTATTTTTCTTGTCAGACGTAGAAAAAAAATATCACCAAATACTGCATTTTCAAAGTCATTGAGGTGTGCGTGCATATGCATGCATGTGCGTGCATATGCGTGCATGTGCGTGCATGTGCGTGCATGTGCGTGCGTGCGTGTGTGCGTGCATGCCTGAGTGTGTGCGTGTGTGCATCCATGTGTCACTGCTGGTCTCTGAGAGTAAAAGTTGTGTTTTGGGGCACAGTTCACACTTTTTTGTATTTAAATTGAGATCAGCTAATAAATTTATTTCATGACTGATGCCGTTTAGAATCCAGAACAGTAATATTAAAACATTTGTTTTAACCTATGGTAATATATAGTTATGTATAATGAAACCAGATGAGAAGAGAATATAAGAGGCAGGACAGATTCAATAGGCCACAATAGATTATTAGGCAGATGTAAATGATTTATTACAAGATGTAACAAAATATATATTATTTGATGGATTTTTTTTTTTTTAATGGGCTATTTTTGTTTTTGTTTTGGCAGTTCTGAAGATCACATTGGGCAATTTTTTATCATGCACCTGTCAACACTGACTGCAGTGTTCAAAATGGCTCTTTAAGTCTGTTATTGACACCGTTTCACTGTTTGATTTTCTAACTCTCTGTGGGTTAAATCAATGATTTTGTTAAGCCCTGAGAGACAACTGTTTCTGTTGTTTCTGTCTGTCTGAAATAAAGAGTCAGGTCTTCCATTTCATCAGGTGGTCAGCTCAACCACAGATTGGCCTCTGCTGGAGATTGAAGGCTGAGAGCAGATACACTAAAAAGTCCAATTATCGGCCAGCCGTTTTATCCATGGCACTGTTTCCATGTCTGTCCTATTTATGTTCAGAAAATTATACTGAAAATCATGTTTTAATTAGAACAAATCAAAAGGAATTAATGAATCCAGCATTACTTTGTTGTGAATTGAGAGGTTTACAAGCAGAGCAGAGACTTGTCCATGGAGGCTCCTGTGGCTCATGTTACATAATGAGACACCCAATCCACTTACACACAGAGCACAGAGCAAAGCCAGATAAGTCTGAAGAGGAGAGGGATTAAACAACTCCTCAATGAGCACAGATAGACACAGGACTAAACACAAGATACAGTATTTGATCACAAATATTTCAGGTTGAAAAATCTAACTGGAAACTGGAGTAGAAAATAGAGAATTAAAGAGTAAATATTTCACCAAATTGTCGAATACTTCTCCATTTTAATGTTTGGTCTATAAATCATGACCGACCAAGTTTGTGGAGAGATGCATCTTTGTGTAATTGTAAATAGGTTATTAAATGATATATTTGAAAATAGTCATTACTTGATTCAATTCCAACACCAATAAATATCAAATAACAGATTTCAACTAGGGCTGTACCAATACTGGTATCGTTCCATAGAATCGGTTAAGCCAATATCCAGGTGGGGCCTTTAATTGGATAAAATAAAACTACAGGGTGATTTTGACCTGAAATGTCTCCTACCCAATATTTAGCTTTTAAAATCCATATACACATACAGTCCCTGACAAAAGTCTTGTCGCTTATCCATTTTGTAGAAACAAAAGCTTATAACCTGACTTTAAATGAATCGATTGGTTTTAGAAATGTCTCATATGAAAGCTAAAACCCTCCCAAATTATGCTCAGTATACTAAAATAAATTTGCTTCACTGAAGAAAGATTGATCATTTAATGAACACAGAAAGGTCAGATTTTGGCAAGACAAAAGTCTTGTCGTCTTGTCACATGATGCACCCAATCCTAGATTACAGCCTCACCTGTGATCAGTTACTGATCAATCAATTAGTGGGTGTATATAAAAAGAACCCCAGCACACCAGACCTTCACATCAACTGCAACTTGACCTCTGACAACATGCCTAAGATCCACCCTGAGACCAAAGCCTTAATTATCAAGAGGCTGAAGACCAGATCCACTGCTGAGGTGGTAACACCTTCAATGTGTCTCAGCGTCAAGTACAAAGAATAAGAAAAAGATCTGAAATGACTGGAGATGTTTTTGACAAGCCCAGGTCCGGCAGACCCCACAAGACAACTGCTTAGGAGGACAGTTTGTTGATTCGAAAATCCAAGGCCAGCCCCTTTTCCACTGCAGCAGACTCCACCAGGCCTGGTCACCTCAAGTCCCTGTGTCAACCACAACAGTTTGTAGAATTCTGTCTGGAAATGGCCTCCATGGTCAAATCAGTGAACAGAAACCAGCACTAAACAAAAGGCAATTAAAAAAACGTGTGGCACTTGCCAAGGCCCACAGCCTGATAAAAGGATGGACACTGGAAAAGTGGCAGAAGGTGGATTTCTCAGATGAATCCTCAGTTGAATTACATCACAGCCGCCGCAAATATTGCAGGAGACCTACTGGAGCCTACATGGATCCAAGATTCACCCAGAAAACAGTTAAGTTTGGTGGTGGAAAAATCATGGTCTGGGGTTACATCCAGTATGGGGCTGTGCGAGACATTTGCAGGGTGGAAGGCAATATCAATAACCTAAAATATCAAGAAGTATTAGCTCCTCTTACATTCCCAACCATAAAAGGGGTCAAATTTTGCA
Source organism: Boleophthalmus pectinirostris (assembly GCF_026225935.1). Taxonomy (NCBI): domain Eukaryota; kingdom Metazoa; phylum Chordata; class Actinopteri; order Gobiiformes; family Gobiidae; genus Boleophthalmus; species Boleophthalmus pectinirostris. The sequence goes on along the minus strand of NW_026571018.1, from coordinate 813,071 downwards.
GATACGATAATTTAAATGACATGTTATCAGCAAAGTTAGAATTTCTTTTTGATCATGGCCCCTTTGATGAAGCACATCTGATGTTTCCATTTGCATGCCATTTAAATAATCTTCAGAAATCAGATTATAATCAGACTTTGGTGTGCCTGTGAACAGAGCGACTGATTTGGAGTTTAATTGAAGGACTGGCCCTTCACAGTGGACAGTATTTGTTTAAGCAGATAGGAACAGGAGACGTTATATTCGCACACACAATAACATCATTAAAACAAGACAAAAGATCTTTTCTTTAACTGTGATAAGAAATCCCCATGTCTCTCATTGTTTTACAGTGGACACTCCGCAGGACGTTCAGAAGAAAGAGCCAAACAAAGTGTCAAAGATTTGTATTTAAGATCAAATCAAAAGAACCAGCTCTGAATCTACAGAAATGCAGCTTATGGGGACAAAATAGTGCCATGAATTTGATCCGTATTGTCTGTTATGAAAGAGTAGCTGAGAAGTGCTTTTTTAAAATAAATTCTAGTGTTGAGTCAAATTCTGTTTAAACCTTTTTTAGAGATATTTTTTTAATCTCCTTAATGAGGACTAGTGGAGTTAAATAGAGCTTTATTTTATACTTCCGTTGTACTTTTATTTTTACTGTGTAGCACTTCGGAAACTTTTGTTTATGAACTGTGCTATATCAATAAAGTAAATAATAATAATAATAATAATAAAGACTGGATTTTGTAATGCTTTTTCATAAAACTTATGAGTACATGTTAATATTTGCTGTACACTGGTCAAACACTGGTCCTGTAATGTCAGTTGTGTCACGGTTTGAAATCTTCTAGTTGTTCAATAGGGAGAATTTAATAGTCTAACCATTATCTCAAGATATCCAATCGTCTAAGAGACATTCTGTAACTTTCACCAGCCTGATTCAATGCAAAAAGCAATTTAAAACCTCGGTGGAGATACGTTTTATGCAATACTGCGGAAGATTCCAGCCAAAGTAACAACATTTCCATGGAAACAAACAAACCTCCTCCACGCCAGGTATGTGAAGATGCAAGCCCGCTCAGCCAAAACACCTGTGTTTTATAAGTGAAATAAAAACTCAATGGCTCTTTGCTAAAATCTCACATAACTATCATTTTACAGATGTTCATTAGTAGTAGAAGTAGCAGTAGTAGTAGTAGTAGTACTAGTAGTAGTAGCAGCAGTAGCAGCAGTAGCAGTTTATTGGGTCATTTTGCAGCACTACAAAACAAAACATGAACTACAACCCCATGGATCATGATCAACAGGGTTTAGGCTGACGTAAAAGTACTTATAATACCAATCCCTATTAAACAATGACAGCATTCCAACAAAGAAAACATCATATGAACAGCAAATTTGCATTTAACATTTCACTTACAACTTATTGTATATATAAGAGACAAAATAAAAATAAAAACAAACTAAATTTAATGCATAATTCATTGTTTCCAGAGCTCTATATCTTTCAAAACAACACTTTATACTCTATATACTTTTTTAAAAGGCTTCTCTCAGAACTCAGATTGTTCCATAAACTCACCCCTCTAACAGAAATACAATTACTTTTTTTCTTAGTTCTAGTCTTCATTTTTTTTAAAGATGACTTTTTTTCTCCCGTTTATGGTCGTACAAACTAATAATGTTAATGAAGGCACAAAAGTTTATCATTTATGATCGTGTCAAATAAATCACAATGAGAGTGGAAAAAATTTAAGGATTTTTTTGTTTTTGTTTATGGTCGTACAAACTAATAATAATGTTAACAAAAGCACTAAAGTTTATCATTTATGAACATACAAGAGAAAAGGTAATGTTAAAGAAAAGCATGTGTGTAGTTAATAGTCGTGGTTTACTTGTGAAGACAATGATTCTAGTCTTTTAGCTATTTGTGTAAGATTTGATTTTTATATTGTTTGTTGAATTGCACCAAGTTAGTCCAAGCTTTGATAAGGTCGTCTAAGGTTTAGGCTGTTCCCCAAGTCTGCTCCACGTCTGGTTCAAGAAAATTGTTTTGCCATTTGTCAGTTGTCAGTTTCAATATGTAACACTGTTAAAATACACTGTTGCTTTCATTTTAGTCTAGGCTTTGGCTCAAAAGTTATGTATTGTGGCTTTAAAATAAAAAAAGACAAATGTATAATCTAGAATAAAATAAATGACTACAAATTTCAAACAAACCACAGGTCAAAAATGTAAAGATGACACTGCACCTTACACTGAGTAAATCTGTCTATTGTTTGTGTCAATAATTAGAGGTTTGTATTTTGGTGGCATGTTATGAAATCCCCTTGCGATACCATGACGACTCAATTCCTTGTGGGTGTGTCTTCATCTTGGACTTTGGCATCGCAAAGATCATATTTTCTGGGTCACATTTTCGAGGAGTATCCTTCTTCTGGATCCTACCCAGAATGCCACATACGCAGAGGGAGAGAGAGTGAAAGCGTGCAGCATAAACCTGTCAACCTCACTTGTGCTTTGCTCACTGCTCTGTCCTATTGCACAACACAGAGCCTGCCATTACTCAGAGGTATTCAAACCGGTGACGGAGCGTTTACACCGAGGGATTGGGCGCACTTCTAATAATAAACTATGTCATGGGAATATCATGGGCGCTAACAGATCTGAGATGTACACGCAAGAGTTAGAATGCCTGCTTTATGAATAAGTAGAGTTTGACAGCGCTGACTAAGTTAGAAAAAGAAAAGGCGCGCACTTTGGGCTTTTCTCACAAGATTTTTGATTGTCTTAATGTTATGAATGAATATGTGTGGAATAATGGGGTTCGTAAGAGGTCGTGAACGGTAAAAATCTTGAAATCAGGTATTGACAAAAATTAATCTCTTTTTGTTTTTTTGAGTATCATGATAACAATAAGCAGAAGATATTTTGCCAACCCAAGAGAAATGTAATAAAATATGTCTATTATAGAGCTCAGGATGGAACATCAAAAAGCATCCGTTGCCATGGAAATCTGACATGCTTGAGGCAAAACGGTCAGAGATATTAGTTAAAACAATGTTAAAAAGTAAACAAAAGCTCGGTTGAACAAACCGATAAACTTAGGGTGACTACTAATTAAGACAACTATCTCTAAGTTTAGGATTTAGCATCTTAAATTTGGTTTAACATTAGGCTCACTGAAAATTCTATGAAGTGGGACGATCACAAGTTCTATTAGTAAGGCCTGACACGATAAATACTATATTGACTTATTGTTCAGTATATGAAATATGGAACAATATATTTTGGGGCTTCATATCAATTGTGTGTACAATTTCTTTGCAGAAGTGGGTTGATTTGGGTATTATGTTGTAATACAATAAGATTCGAGTTGTAAAAGGTTGAATAAGTGACTTTTATGGCTAATTATTGACAAATAATAGTACATTGTTATTCATTCATTACAGCTCCGGCCTTTTAACGATACTGTCCATTTAAAAATGGTTTACTGGGATTATACTGCTTCATTGTTATTATGTCAAGAGGCACAAGTAATTTCATTATCGTTTATCACAGTATATCTCATTACTAATAATGCTTCAAAGTTTGTCGTCATCGCAGGCATACCATTGGTTGTGATATACTAGTATATAAAAATGTCAAATAAAGGTAAACATTTCAGTTTAGATGTTAACAAAATAAGTTATTTCCATTTAGTTACAATCAGTAACTGTTTTCCATCTTAATATAAATAATATACAAGAGATTCACATTTAGCATAAAAAAAAATACATACACACACAATATTAATGATTATTAATCATATTTGCCATTTCCAGACTTTAACTGCTGCTGCTTTGTCAAATTTCACATACAAAGTTTGGCACACTAATAATACTCATCTATCTGTATGTCTAATACCTAACTGTATGTCTTCATATGACCTCTTGAATAAAGCTGTGATTTTATTTTATTACTTATTTTTCCATTTTATTTTGACATAAACATATACATTTATAGAACTATGTCTTATTTCACACCTGTCTCTTGCTCTTTTTGCTACTTATTTAGAATTTATTATTACTATTTATATATTTTTTCTCTTTGTCAATATATTATATTGTGATGTGTAAGCTTCTGTATCTAAATCATTTCCCTTATGGATCAATAAAGTTTGTCTAAAGTCTAACAACAGATTTTAGACTAGCCTCAGGTACAAGTTTGTTATTTAGGTCAATAATTTATGCTTACTTATTTATGTATTCAAATTCCCATTAAAAAGCTAAACGACAAACGGGGGCCTGATCTTGTGTGACTTCAGTGACTTATTGATTATGCGTAGAATCCACGGGCCGTTCAACCTGTTGGTTTGAGATTCTGCTCAACCTTAGCTTTCATCCTCGGAGCATCGATACTATTGTGGTCCTTAATTATACCTGACAACTTAAGTCCATAACTTTCGCGTTGAGATTAGCTGTAGTTAACTCGGCTGCAGTTGACAGCGGGTTAACTCGGAGCATTAGTGAGAAAGCCAGTTAGCCCACAATTAGCAACGACACCTGAGAAGTGCTGCTACGAGTGCTAGCCAAGTTTCGAGCTTCATCTTTTGTGCCATCCTGTTTACACTTGACGGATCTTTTGACTCACCGTTCGTGTAGGGCTGCCCTGCTCCCGTCCCGTTCTGAGAGTTGAAACCCGTAGTTGACATGTTGAACAAACACACAGATGCAGAGGCGAGGCGAGCCGCGTCTTCAGCTAGCCCTGGATGCTAACACTTCACCGCTACGTCAAAAGCTGTAGCCGAGGCGCGCTGTTTCCGTCGCGAAATCGGTGTAGTTCACAGTGGCAAAGCGGTTGGATTCGCGTATCAGTGGGCCATGGCCGCTCCCGAGAGGCCGCGGAGCCCGTAGAGCCGTGTCGGGGGGGTGTCTCTGGGCCTGCTTTGGGCTCTGATCGCGGCTCGGAGGACTGAGAAGATTCGCCTCTTTCACCGGAAGTAACGGCGGAAGTTGGGATCACCCAGAATCAGCGTAAAAGAGCCGCGCATGCGCAGTCTGTACACGTGGCATTTCCTCCAGTGCGCCACATAATCCACTGGACTGGAAACAAGACAGAGTGAATACTATTATCTCTGTTTTACTTCAACATAATCATATACACAAAACAAAGTGGATTCAAAATAAACTAAATGGTCACCAGTATATTAACAAAATATAACAATATTTTCAAACAATAAAACAGATCAAAAACAAAAAAGCATACAAACATACAATATCTATAGGAAATACTTATAACAGTATCACTCTCCCCGACATTTTATGCTACATTTTATTTTATTTGGTTAATATACTTGTTTGTTTGTTTGTTTGTTTTGTTTTTGTTTGTTTGTTTGTTTGTTTTTTGTCTTGCTTTGATTTCTCTGTCTCTCTCTCTCACTGTTGTGTAATAGAGTGCATATCACCCCAGGTACCCTATGTGTTATCCATGTGAGTTTGTGTGTCTTTGATGTCCCTGTATTTGAACATGCTGAATAATAATAATTAAAATATATATATTCTACTTAAAGATACTGAAATTTGGGGACCTGGTAAAGTTTAAAACATGCCAAATCTTATTTAAAGTGAAACTCAACCTGCTCCCAGATAACATTCAAAAACTGTTATGCTCAAATTCAAACACAACCTGAGAGGTTAAATTAATTTTAAGAAACAGTTCTCTGGAACCACTCTCAAAAGTGTTACAGATGTGGAGTAGACTTAGGAAACTGCTTAGATGACCATATCAAAGCTTGTACTAACTTGGTGCACTTCAAAAAAACAATATAAAAATAAAATCTTACAGATACCCAGAAGACCAGATCCATTGTCTTCACAAGTAAACCACGACTATGAACTAAACACAGGATTTCTTTTAACATTTTCTTTAACATTACCTTTAATTCTGATACGATCATAAACGCTTTGTGCCTTTGTCATTATTATTAGTTTGTACGACCATAAATGAGAACAAAAAAAATCTTAAATTTTTTCATTCTTATTGTGGTTTATTTTGTACAGTCATAAACAATAAACTTTTGTGCCTTCATTAACATTATTAGTTTGTATGACCATAAATGAACAAGAAAAAAATCCTTCCATTCTTCATTCTCATTTTGCTTATTTTGATGATCATGGCGTTAAAATTATATTTAGTATGCATAGTATGTCTTTTATTTTGCTATATCTAAATACTTATAAAGTTTCGTCATCAATGTGCAGAAGCAACCACATCATTTTTGAATTTTTGAAATTATGTCCTGAACAGTGGTGGGTTAATATATGTTTTTTTTTTTTTTTCTTCTAGCCAATTCTTTTTGAGAAATGTGCTTTCCTGTTGTATATAATGTATCTGTAGTATGTGTATGATTATTGTTTCTCTCTTGGCACAAACGAAAAAACAAATCTATGTTTCACTGCGTTATTGAAGGAGCAAATTTTTGTAGAATAATGTTTTTTGCTCACTTCATTTATGCATAATTCAGTGCTTTAGAACAGCTTTTCTACACTTGAGCCTTGATATTTCACTTCAGTCACATTGGATAATAGTGTATAGGTAAGGCAAACATGTTAAACATTTTTGAGGATAAAAAAAGCCACAGTTGCCAGCCAGAGCACGGAGGTCTGAAGCAGTGTAAATGAGGCTAAAAACAATAGTTGCAAGATTCCAAGTTGAAGGAATGTGTGATTTGTTTTGAGCGCTGAAATTATCCAAATTTGTTGGGAGAAGTACTGCATGATTTACCATTTGACATTTGGTAAATGATGGTGACATATACAGTATACAGTGCTTTTCTACCTCCAGTACACTTTACACACCTGAGGGAACAGGGACTGAACAGCCAACCTTTGAATCAGAGGATGAACACTTAACCAAATGAGCCACTATCACCCAAAAGCAACCAGATTAAACTCTGGAGATGACATGGCCTACATCTAAACAAAACATGCCTCCAGGTTTATTTACGATGGGGAAACAAATTATAACAGGGCCAGAGGCTATTTTCATAGGACAAACAAAGTGTTGTCACTTTTCCTTGTTCCATTCATACTTATATTTAGAATGACTTTAATTGATTCCAAATACATTGAAGCTTGTTATCTGGGTAACAGCACACAGTTCTGCTTGAACAGCAGAATCCACACTGAAGTTGATGTGATTGGTGATACTCTGTTTAAACTCACTGATGTCCTCCCCTGTGTGACTCAGTCTCTCCTCAGAGCAGCCCTGAGGGTGTCCTGTGCCGTTTGTCGTGCTCCTCACAGACTTAAAGTCTGTGAAGAGCATATGTACATATGTACACACACATACACACACATATACACACACACACAAACACACACACACACACACACACACAGGTGGAGGAGGGGTGCAACAAGTCCTGATTTGGCTTACCCACACAAACATGTATATTACAAAGTTAAAGGATGCTTTACATTTCCCCCTTTTTCTCATCACACAGAATTTAGTTTGAATAAAGGATGTTATTCCTTGTCATTTGGGAGTGTTCCGTATAATAAAGATTTCATCTGAAGATGCCTTTGTTTTGTTCCTCATTCAAGAGGAAGAAGAAACTAGTCTGAAAACTGAATTTTACATAAGTATAAATATCACAAAATAGGTGTATATAAGTACACAGACAGAACAAGCCAACAAACCCTTCAGAAAACAAAAAGGTTATATTTTCATATTGACTCTATTTTTTATAATTTTCCTAATTTCATCAACAGTTTACAGAAGTGTTTTACTTTTGTTACTTTTGTAATATTCTGTCCAGTGATGGACTGGAACCTTCCTGTTGACATTTTTGAGACACAAAACATTCCAGAGTAAGCGCTTAAGGTGCATGTTTACAGTCTGTTATATCTGAGATTAGATCACTGACTGATGACTCTAGGAAGAGCAGCTGTGCTTCCACAGAGAATGGAGATCAAAATAAAATGTATGGATTAAATAAAAATGAAAATTTGTGGTACAAAGTTACATTCTGACAACATAAAAACAACTTATTATTATTGATTATCATTGACACCATAGATTTTCAGAAGATTCCAAAAACTCAACAAGCAGAAGGGAGGTGAACCGCAAATCCTAATGACACACTTTTGAACATACCAAAATAAAATTATTCACCCAGGCCAGTTATTCAGTTTGCCTGGAAGAGTCTATAATACAATCACAGGCATATAGAAAATATCTTATTGCATTTAGTTTCCTCAAGACGCGCTATATAGTAGTCTGGCATTACCAGTCAATAAAACATTTTTTTTTTCTTTTTTGATTGCAGAAGAATAGGCCAAACTGGAAAAACATGCATTCTTATTGTGAGCAGGCTCACCTTTCCAAATTTGACTTGTAACTTGCCTAGTGGAGCCTCATGCTTTTGTCCAAGGCTTTATTGTAACATTCCAGTCAAATTAAAAGCAAACCTCCACCAGAAAAGTTACATAGTGCACTTTTAGAATATACACCCTGGTGAGCTCACAGTCTGGTAAATGTACTGAAGCTAGTCTAAGGCAATATTCAATACATTTAGAGAATAAATAAATAAATAAATAAACAAATATTGTAATTAAAATATTAGTGTTGTACGCATGTCTTTTCCTCTTTCTCTGTCGGACTGATGAGAGTGACACAAACAGGAAGCGGCTGGGCTGGAGCTTTTCGGGCAGAGTTGTTGGTCAGACAGCCATTGCGGTATCGTGGCTCCGTAACTAAACGTCAAAATCCACGTAAAATTGGGCCTGGCAGCACACGGGGAGCCTGTTTTTACATGAATATACGAGCTAACACTTTACCACCACCGATCTACGTCTAAAAAACGGGTAAGTTACGGAATAGAGCTTTAAAAAACAGCGAGAGGACAGGCTCGGTTACGGATTCGGCAGCTCGGTTAGCATATTACCCCGGCTGCTAATGCTAAGGCTAACATTACTAAGAAATCTTGTATAATTTAACACCACGTACTCGTTTTATTAGATGATCTAGCATGATTTATGGATTATACGATATATAAGCACCGCAATAGTCTTGTTCGATCGTTTTACGGAGTTATCTGGAGGCATTTTAGGCTAATATTTGTGCTTTTGCTATCGTAGCCGATGGGTGCTACGTCGCCGCTATTGGAGAATATGACACGTAGCCGAGGCTTCTTCTGAGCAACCTGTTAGCCATCTTCACCCAATTCTTATTAAAATACCACTACAATCACAATTAGTTTACAAAAAATCTGAAATGGTGCTTAACTGCGTAGTTTCTTCCGATCTTAACAACATTTAAGTCGTGAAACCTATAGCTTTTTGATTGCGACATGGCTAACATAGAGAATGTATTTTGACACTGTTCTTGGAGAGCTCATTACATCACAACAGATAAGAATTTAATATGTAAAATAGTTCTTGTAAAAACACGTTTAAGTGTATTGAATAAGACCTGACATAAAAACAAACTGATGAGTAAGTTAACCCTGCTTCATAATACGTACTTTTTTCATGTTGATAATATGACTCAGTGTTTTTATAAGGCGAGTTAGTGCAGCAGATTCATACACAAAGTACTTTACAGAGATAAAATGCATTCAAATCACATCACAGTACAAATACAAATACAAATATAAATAATCAATAAAATGTACTTAAATATAAACGTAAATAGTAAATGATTTAGGGTTAGGGTTAGAAGAATGCTGTCGTATGCTCAGTTTAACAGAACTGTTCTTTAAAGCTTGTTTTAAAATATTTTGTGTATTATTATGAATTAGGGTTGTCAAAAGTATCAAATCAGACACTAATCAATATCAAAACTAGTATTGAAGCTAATCTAAGCAGGTATTGTCCCATTTAAAGGACAAATGAAGCTCTCGTGAATAACTTAAGAATGATCTTGAGCTGTACCAGAACAAGTAGAAGAGCACATAGACTAGTGCGGACCACTATGGAACCTACCTGGACCACTGAGGAATTAAACATGGGAAGGAAGTACTATGATTTTATGTTGAAAATCACATTCTATTGTATAAAGAAAGAATCTTTTTTTGTGTGTGTTTTTTATTATAGTATTAGAATCAGCATTGAGTATCAGGTCTGTTCCTTTGTATCGAAATCAGACTTGAAATGTTATTCTCGCAACACTAGAAAATATGTAATGGTAATGTCATAATTTGCTTTGAATTAAACAATCAAGATTATAGACTCTATCTAGTAATTAAATTCTAATTATAGAAATAAGAACTGGTCAAATTCTTGGATAATTTTGAAATTTAAGGACATTTTTAGCCAAGTCTTTATAATTCTACCATAGCAAGTTAAACAATTTGCTAATTATGTAAACAGGTAAAACTTCACTGCATTATATCATTTTGAAAGCCACCATTTGCTTTTCTGTTTACATAATTTGAGGTTGTTGCGTCATTAAACTCTCAAAACTCTGAAATCTAACACCTGGATTCTATTTCCACTGTCAATCCCTCTTTGATTTAAACCTTAAATGTATTGAAATCTCAGTTTAAATGGGATGTAATGAGTAAATCACAAAGGCTGCCATTTTTAACCACTGTAATTTCCTCCACAAACAATAAATCTCCTGTTTTATTATGCGTGAAAACTGCTGTAATTTAGATTTGTACAAACATGTTCTGAAATGTGATTCTTGTATTCGTTTGTCAGCCTTCTTTTTGTTTAAATTTTTGAATTCAATAAATTAAACTAATGACTGAAATATGAGCCATTTGTTACTTTATTGAATTCAAAAATTTTAACAAAAAGAATAAATTATTAATTATTAAATCACTACATTGTGGTTTTGTCATGATACCAAAACTGAACTCCTTGGATACTAAGGAATAGACTCGATACTCAATACCGATTCCCATACCATGATAATAATAGAAAGTCACTCTTCCACTTCAATAGAATGTGATTTTTAACATTAAATGGTAGTACTTTCTTTTCAATTCCCATGTGTTCTTTTATGTGTGTAATCCCTCAGTGGTGCAGGCAGGTTCCATAGTGTCCGTGTGTATACTAGTCTATGTGCTCTTATACTTCTGATATAGTTCTGATCGAAGTCAAGATTATTCTAAAGACATTCCGAGTATCTAGTTTTGATATTTGTTTTCGTATTGATTAGTATCTGATTTTCAATACTTTTGACAACTATAGTAGACTGCAACAAGTTTACCAAATTCATGGGAGAAGCATTTCGCCTGAAGCTGCAGCTCTGACATAATGTGACAAACCTTGAGTCAAATTTAAGGAGCGTGCTCAGACTGGTTACAGGTGGCTTTACATAGAGAATAGATTCAGTTCAGTTACAGTCCATGTAGTAGGCCAAAGGGACCAATAATAAAAGGATGACTCACTACACACGACTCACAATTCAGATATACTGAGATGTACTGTAAACAAAATGAGTTTGACAAGTGACAAAAAGAACAATGCAACCAGTTCTAATTTTATTCTTATCAGATGCTGTCTTAAATATCTCTTAAATATCCCCTGACTCAGTAGCAGTTATCCCCTCTATACTAAAACTTTACATAGAAAAAAATTTAAGATTTTCCCTCCCCCTACTCCAAATGTTGTGCAGACTACAGAAAATAGAAGTATAATATCATATAATAGTATATGAAGTGATCAGATTTAACCTGTTGGCCACTGGGGGAAATCTCTCCCCATTTTATGAATGAGTTCAAACAAACTCGGCCTAACACTGTTGTGGTTGCAGAATCTGTGTTAAACTCTTGTGTTTCTCTTCTGTGATTCCCATGTGAAGGAAGAGCTCATCACTTCTAAAACACTGGTCCCTGTGACTGCAGTGAGCCGCCTTTCTTAAATTTCTCATGCAATTTCCAATGCAAGAAAGTGGGAGAAATCTATTTTCTTCCAAACAAATTGATTTAAACTTGAAATTCAATTAATCAGTTTAATAAATTTTTTTCTCCCAGCCCTAATTATTTCTCTCACCATGTTTTTGAAGTGTGTTGTTTCAATCCTAAAGTTGCACTATGTAACATTTCTGTGGAGGCTCTGCCACCTGCTTGTCTCTATGTAGACCAGATGATGTCACTGTTACTGGTCAAATCTGTGGAGTGGCGACCCCACTCATACTCACAGTACAAATGCTTTATTCTCAAGGTGAATTTTCATTTTCAGATGCATTTAATACCATACTGTGGGAACACTGAAAGCAAAGCAATATCATCGCCATGGAGATGGGCAGACTACAAAAGTTGCATTGTATATCTTTAAAATGTATATTATATTTTAAATTTTTCTTTAGACCTGGTTTAGTTGAAGTTATTTTATCGATTAGTCCTGATTCAGTGCTCCAGACATCATTTACTCCTTTTTTTTATTTTTTATTTTATGTTCTGAAAAGTAAAATGTCTCCTCATCTGAAAGTCCCTGGTCATATGTAGCGTTTAATGGCAGTAGTTATTTAGTGACCTCAGTGAGAGGCCATTTTGAGAATCCCAGAGGTGGATTGTATTAGTTTGCCTAATTTTGCTGCTCATTTGTTTGTCGTCTGTGCTGCGTTCACTGAGCTGTTAACGGTGTAGTAAAATGGACTTTCAATCATGGCTTTTGTTTACACAGAGCCTGTGTAAAACCACTGTACTCCCAGTGTAGACATTAAAGAAGCATTTCTGAGAAGGCTTGCCTCTCCACAGATGTGACTTGTAAACTGGCCTTTTCCCACCCGCTTCTCCTGTTGGTCACCCTCAGAAATGCTGAATGAGTGGCAGGTGGATTTAACCTATTGTAATGAAGTGTGATCTTTCCGATGAAGCCGTGTCTCTCCTTTAGGACAATAAACTATAGCTAGTGTTATCGTTACGATAACATTTCAACCTCGATTTTGATATTAAGCAATACTAGTCTATGTGCTCTTATACTTCATCATTCTGAAGGCGTTCAGGAAAGGTTCATTTCTGTCCTATGAATGGCACATTTTTAGTATGACCTGCTCAAATGAGGATCTAGTTTAGATACTAGTTTTCACATCTGATCTTCAATATTCTGACAACCCAATATTAAAAATGTGCTCATATGGGCCAGTGGTTGGCACCATTATTTCTGCACTGGCCCAGTCTGTGTCATTCTGTGAGAAACATGTCATTTGTCAGTGCATCAGCTTTACCTTTTGAACTGACAAAAATGAAATGGAAGAAAAATAAAGCTAAAAATATCCCTTAACCTACATTTTTGGTCTTTTCTATGGATTTAAATCACTGCACATGGGATGGTCTGTAAGGCCCAGTGCCGTGTGGAGGTGTGGGTGACGTGAGCGCTCTTTGGCTCACTGCTCTTTGCTCTGTGCAGCTGTTATGTCATGTGGGACAGAGGTGGACCAGAGCCTGTCACTGTCAAACCCGGAACCCAGCTCCAGTCAATGAGTTTAAAACAGACCTCTTATACAAAATCCACTTTTCAGAGCTTTTAACCATGTTGTAATAATTGTTTTCCTTCTCATTTACTCTCTCCAAGTTGTATTCGGAATTATTTGTGCATGTTTAAGCTAGGGATGGGCATTCGATGAAATTTTCTTAATTGATCGTCGGAAGAATTAGCGATCGATTATCGATTAATCATTAACGTTTTTATATTAAAATGATCATCATTATTATTAGTATCTGCACTACTAATCTGCATAAATAAATTCAACTTTACGACATATAAACCGTAACGACTCTAGAGCCACATCGATCCGTTTGACATTATAATGTGTTTAATGCAGTTTTGCGCAACTCTCACAGAAATGAAACTTAAAACTGCATCGCTAATTTGCATAAACTCAGCGAAGATAAAACTGCAGCTCTTGTGTCGCTGATAAGGTCAACTTCTGTCGGATTAAAAGACATGATTCAGTGGAATACAGGTTAGTGTGACCAGATTTGCATTTGTCAAAACCAGGACACCGTACGGGGGTAGGGAGGTGGGGACTCGTCATCGACATTGCGCGACTCTCACCTGGTAAAGCTTTTTCCCACTGGACACCGAAACATATTTTCCTGCTTTGTACACTGTGCACATGGACTCACACTTGTCCCGAACACAACGGAAAGCGTGGAATTTCTTGTACAAGCCATCGTTAAATACACATTTGTGCTTCGGTACGCTGCAGACTGACCGAATGCTTCTGTTTGCTCGCTCCTTCTGAGTGCAGAGAGCTACATGTATGGACCCCTGTTTGGTCACGCTACGCACAGCAACCTACATTCGGTTTGTCAATTAAAATTAACATAATCGATGAAATTCTTAATGATCAATTATCGAATAATCATGCCCATCCCTAGTTTAAGCAGTCTTTAATTCACTTACTTTGTTCTCCAATATTATTTTCTTAATCTGTGATTTGGCAGTGTCATTTTGGTACAAATGATGAACAAATCAGTCTTGCTAGTGTGATGTGCAGCTCTCGATAGGAAGGGCCTACATGTCTTTGTTGGGATGATGTTTACAGCGATGTAAGCTCCCATTGGGCACTGAAATATGAAACTGAAATGTAAATCTGATTGATACAAGCAAGTAACATGTGTCCCACTGTGTGTTTGTGTGTGCAGGACCCACCAGCTCCGGATATGTCCTTCATCTTCGATTGGCTTTATAGCGGTTTCAATAGTGTTCTACAGTTATTAGGTGAGTTCTTGGTCTTGGCATATTATACACTGCTCACTGTCCTGTTAAATGGAGCTACTGGGTGAAAATATTCTGTAAGAAAATCTAGACATGGTAATTTGGCACGTCTGAAAATATTTGTTAGTTGGAGCCCTAAAAATATATTACTGTTATTTCACTGGAGATACTCTGAGTAGAGCCGCTGCTCCTCCATGTGGCTCGTGCATCTATTCTGGATGTCTTGCCCTAGTCCCTCGTGAAGAGGGACTAGGTCTCTGTGAGTCACATCCAGGACATGCTGCAGAGTCTCGGCTGGCCTGTGAAGAGCTCAGGATCCCCCACAAGTGCTGGAGGAAGTGTCTGCTCAGACTGCTGCCTCCATGACTCGGCCCAAGATAAAGAAAATTGATTATTATTATTATCTATTGATACTATACAGTGACATGATGCTGAGGGTGTTCTTCCTGTATGTCTGTGGCAGAATGTTCAGCAGCTTCCTTGTGTCACAACATCTGTTAGGCAGCACACATCCTAACAGATACGCTTTAAAATTGTCTGAAATTGAATTGGAGTTAAAGAGCACATTTTTAAGAGCCTGTGATCATTACGAGTGTTCATGGTCCTGTTTAAGAGTTTGAATGTGAACAAAAATATGAGAGGGTAATGCTAGCCAGCTTGTGAGTAAGCCACCTAGGTCAGTTCTTTCTGGTCAGGTTGTGTTAGAATAAAGTTCAGAGTTAAGTCTAAGTTGAGTAACTGACCTTCAGACAGAGCAGTGCCTACAGATGGCATCATACCCCCAGAGATTGTTCATGAGATGAGCTGCAGAGTGTGAATATTTGAGTGTGCAGGCCTCACAGAGCACAGTGAGTCTCCTGTGAAGTGACTGCTCCTGTTCCTCCTGTCAGACCAGTGTCACAGTCACACTGCTCTGTGTTTACAGGGTTCACCAACTGCACTGCACACGGCTGCAACTACTGCCCTTCTCATTACATTTACAATATTTATTTAGAAAGATTCTGATAATATAGTATCAGTGCATTCATTAAAGTTCCTCGGAAGCTCAAGATGCTCTGTTCCACCTTGTGATGTCATGAAGTGGTGGTTTCACATTTTCAACAGCTCCTTTTACCTTAAGTTCAATAGAGATTGGCAATTTTAGGACTGAAATCAACAAATGATTCTAGTGAAAGTGTATGGAGTTTAAAAACACAGTGGAGCACGTCCTGTATTACCACATGAGATCATGAGGTGGAACAGTTTGAGACAAGAAATGTGCAGTGTTTGTGTGTTTAAACATGTGTGTATGAAACAAAACACAACCCCAGGTGTGTTTGTGATTGATAGAACAGACATCAGAACATAGTGTGATATTGTGGTCCTGACAAATGTATTTTTATCTAAATGTTCATTCAGCTCACAGACGGTTCTCTGTCCCTGTGTG
>NW_026571018.1:779500-792000 GCF_026225935.1 Boleophthalmus pectinirostris | reverse complement strand
AACCAAACTGTAAACAAGGACCAGAGCTAGTCTACATTTAGCCCCGCCCCCTTAGTCCTTTCTGCCGCTGTGATACGGCACCATGTCCGGGATTATGTCAAGCAGTAAGTTTCCAGGATTCTTTTATGGGACACAACAGGCCTGATTGGTGAAGAGAAGGAGCCCGTGTCAGAAGCTTCTGTATTTGTGTCTATCTGAGAAAATGCTGCTGATGTAAAGCCATATAGAAACATAACTAACCTGTTAGCTGACACATTCTTAGGAGGAAGTGAGCATAAGCTTTGTTTTTTATTATTTATTTTATTTTATTGATTTAAAACAAGGACAGTGCACAGAAAACATTCATCTCAAACAGAAAAGATGCTCTGTGCCAGATTTAACTACAAGCTCCATTCCATCTGCAGTCCTCGGGCAGGAAATTAGTTACATTAGACCAACTCTAACAACAACATTTCTTCAGTAACAGGGTCTCCTTAAAATAAGCACAATCCAATTCATCATTAAACATTTAAAACAATGAAATTTCATTCATTTAAATTTTGATAAATACAAGATTGGTCTTAAAATATCTATATTTACATATAATAATAATAATAATAATAATAATATAATATTATATTCTACATGATCCTGGGATTTTCATTTCATTATTTTGTCTGTAAATCAATTCCTATCCTAATATGGAACTCTAAATTTACCTCTAACTGCTGGCCTCACGAGTTGAACACTACGGGTGACGTCATGCTTCTTTATACATTCTATGTATAAAGCTCATTTTTCTTGACAAGACTGAATAAAATCAGATTCAGGACGTTTTAACTCACTTGTATCTTGTGCCTTGTGTCTGCAGGGGACCATCCCTCTGAAAGACCTGAACACACGCCCCCTAGAGGTGTTCATGTGCAGCGTGCTGAAGCGACAGGGCTACGGAGAGGGCTTCCGCTGGCTCTCCCAATACATCGACTAAACAACAACCACCACCACCAACTACCAACAAACAAACAAACAAACAAACCAACATCTAAAATCACCAACCAGATCCACCACCTCCTCCATGTGACCACCGGGGGCGCTATACCCAGCCACTCTCACCACAACAGCCATAACCCCCGCAGACTCCCCCATAGACTCGATACGGTTGGACATTTTGCACTTCAGAAAATCATTTTTCTTTTTTTTTTTCTTTTTTCCAAGAGCCGCAAATCCAAGAAGTCCAACTTTTGTAATCTTTTTAGTGTCTGTCTCTTCACCTCTTCTCTTCTCTTCGTTCAGTGTAGATGACTCTCTCTATAAATATCACTGTACATTCCTATAAGCTCATTGATTTAGGTCACAGCAATCTTCTGTGTCTCCTCAAATAGAAACCATTTGCCGTTTTTTAACAGTCCTCATTTTCATTCACATTGTAATCTAGTCATTCATTTTTTTTCAATAAAATACAAAATATGGCCACGTAAACAGCACTCATATGTAGTGTTGAAACATTATCAAATTTAAAGCCTCACTGCGTCACTTGCGCCTCTTTGCTCGTCTCCACGGAGATGTTATTGCCTCGCCTGGGTTGTTCCACAGTATGGCGTTAAACTTCTCTATCTAGCTTTTATTTAAAGTGTTTCTATTGCTCAGATATACCTTGAAAAACGCGCATTCTTCCCCGCTCGACTAATACCATGCTGCAGAACATCGCAAGAAACAGCAATAACTCGCAGAAAAGTTGCGCAGTGGAGCTTTAAAAGTCTTTCTCGAGGTGGTTTTTCTATGTTGTAGCGTCCGAATAAGCAGATAGAACGCATTTTTGAGACAGTTTAGGTGGATGGATGACCAATTGAGTGGGGGTTTTAATAGAAATAATGGAGCTCAACAGTCCCGCCCACTTCCAAGTCCACTCTAATTCCGGAACAAAATTTCGATTCATTTTTCCCGTCGACTTTCCAAAAAAATTCTAATATTGAGAGTTTAAAGACCCGGCAAAGGCTGACTGAAGTCCTTAACGCTGTAGTTTTAAGCATGTTTAAAGCTCTTAACTTGATGGTTTATTGATATTTTGCTCTGACATCATTCTGGGGGTGTTCTATCTGTATCTCTGTGGTGACATGTTCAACAGTTACCACGGCGACACAATGCACACATTAGCAAAAACTGCCAGAAATGTCATAAGATAGTCTGAAAACTCACAAAAAAACACGAAAAGGATTTAAACTGTGCACTTTGATCATGTTTAAGTGTTTGATTTTCAGCAAAAAGGTGAGTGGGACTAACTGAAAAACTGCTACCTGTCCTGTGATGAGTCATTTTACGTGTGAGAAATCGGCACAAATCGGCTCACCTGTCAGTCCGTTCTTTCGGGTCAGATTAAAGACAAACTTCAATATTATTTTTTTGGAATGTTGATGGGAAAACTGAATGGGAGTTTTGCTCGGGGAAGCAGGCTGTGTGTGGACACTGTTGGGCCCCGTTTGTCTGTAGTGGATGAACTCAAACGGCTCGATGCAGTACTTTGAAGGAGGGAGCAGTCGTAGTTTAAAAGCCCATATTATTTAACAGGGTGGAGTTTTAGCGACCAAGAAGAAATGAATTACAAAATGTGTCCAAAAAGTGATATTTTTATTGAAGAGAATAAAAAAATATAACACACGCTCTATGTAACTTTTCCGGTGGAGAGTCGACCACACACTTGTCTCCGTCTTGCTTTGCCTCAAAAGTTCCAGAGTATGGCATTAAACTAGTGTGCATCTATAATTACTGGCCTAGATTGATAATGAATGCCCTATTGTGGAACATGGTGGAGACAAGCAGGTAGCGGACCCTCCACCAGAAAAAGGATCTGATAATATTTATAGTAAACCGCACATTTCAAACGCAGGATTGTAACAAAAAGAAATGATGAATCAACTATTTTTAATCAATATTACAAAAATGTATAGTGCACTTCTTCAGTATGAGATGTCATGAATACTGCTTTCTGGACATATTTTGTTGGCCCTATAGTAAAAACAGGGCCTAAATCTTGATTCTAACCTTAAAGGGACCATACATTTATGAAGTGTACCCAATAACGTACATGGATTTTTGTATTTCCAAGATGGTGTCCTTTAGACTGTGCATTACAACACAAACTTTATGCATGCCTTCTTATTTTTACAATATTCCAGTGAAAAGGAGGGAGGAGAACATGCCAAAACGAACCAGGAACGCTGAAATGTAAAGTGTTTTTTTAATGGATTTCTGTCCCTATATTGTCTAATACACAGTCCATTCCCATTATGTCCAATTAGACCAACAGAAAGACTACGGGACGATGCTGTTTTTTGAATCAAACAAATGTAATAAATGTTTGCAATGAATAACAGGCTTTGAGTCCATTTGGAGTAAAAATAAATGATATTATTAGTACAACAAAGTCTATACAAGTTCATGTTTCCCACTGAACACTGCAAAAGTCAAAGGAGCTGTGTGTGTAATCACAACTCAACCTGTGTCCCCAGAGTCTTCACCTGCAGACAGACACATCCAAGTGGGTCTCATTCTCAGTTTATGTTCAGGCCTCATGTTTCGCTCAGAACCTCCACAGCTGCAGAGGCTGCACTAGCACTGACTCATGACTGGTGCTGGGGTTTAGGGAGTGATCATTCAGATCAGAGAAACATTTTAGGTTTAAACACACTGGATTTCATCTTTGAACCAGCAACAACCCAAATGTGAGACTCCTGTGAGGCTCTCTTTTATTTTTGATTGGAGAATTGTCTTGAACCAAAACATCAAATTATAAACATCTTGATTATTGTGTCCAGTGATTTTGTGATTAAGAATAAATCAGTGTTAGAATTATCAGTGTGCGGCTCCGGGGCCACAAACGGCCCTTTAGTGGACTCTGACCAGCCCCTTTAAGATCATTTGGAATTATAAAATAAACATATTTTATAATTCTATGAGACTATGGACTAAAGCTACATTGCTTTTATTTTAGAAGTGTGTTTTATTTTTTTTATTTTTTTTTAATGACTTCTTTTGTTCGGCAGAATCAATTTTTCATTGCTGAGTCATAACATATAAACTTCCCAGTCTGAGCAGCTCGTCAAAACAATGCTGAATTTTGGTCTCCATATTATTTTCTGTTTCTCATGTGGCCCCTTGGGAAAAAATAATTGTCCAAAGTGAGTAAAAGTGATATTTGATTTGAACTTGTGTACCTCATATGTGCAGCTCAGGGAGGGACTTCTGGAGGCTCTGAGCTTCACATGAGGCCTGGTCTGTCCAAAAACTGACAATGAGACACATTTATGCATCTCTAGCTGCAGGTGAAGGTTCAGTTGTGATTGTAGAACCTTTTCTTAAAAATCAGTTAGAGGTCTCTGTCTGTGTATTTTTTATAAAGACTTTCACCGATTGTGCTGTTATTCCTGAGTTCCAGTTGTCCTCAGAGCTCAGATCTTCCAAGTTCTGTCTTGTAAATTCAAAGTAGAACACCCCTCATCTCGTCACCTCTCCAGTCTGGAAACTCAGGCAACATTTCAGAACCCACAGTTTGATCCTCGTTAGAAAATCAACATGATGATAAAATCGTTCCTGCTTCTGATTGTAGTAATAGTATTTCTGCCACTAGAGGACACTGTCAGTCTGCTGTCATGAGAACTCTTGGACCAGTACAAGAACTGTCAGAGCAAAAACATATCAACATTTTTAAATGTTTTTATTTATTTTTATGAATCACCTCTGGCGCAAATCAAATACAGTCATAACACAGCAGTCACAAATCAAAGTTTTGTGGCTGGTGAGAGGAGAGGGCGGCTGAGGCGTGGTCCTGCTCCTGAACCTCACTTCATCATATTAACTACATATATTAAAGGCTCAGTACATAATATTTCCCAAATATCTGAGCAAATGTGTCCTGCCCCAGTCGTGTTTACACATATTTTGTATAAGCAGCTCTTAAAATAAGTCTGCTGTCTGCATGTCTGCATAAAGCTCTTTCTTGTTTGATATCAGGAGGTGTTTCTTAGCATGCTGATTGTTCTTAGACTCTGCACAGATCTCTGAGTGCTTCTAAACTCATCATGGTGAGTAATGAGATGATCATAAGATAAGTGATCAAGAACTCTGGACCACTGCAAACTGTTTATGGTGAACGACTTCTGTTTTGTTTTTTATGTTTTTAAGACTCAGAAAAATCAGGTAAAGCTTTAATATTCCTGCTACAAAATCAGTCCGTTCAATGAGAAAACATGAAGAACAGTCTTTCTTTTGAGTTTCAAGTGCATTATAAAGAATTCATATTCTCACTATTAGAATATGTCAGATTTAAATAGATACAAGTGCACAGGTGACTTCACATGTTTATTCAAAGACACATGTTGAAATGTGGAAGAAGCTTGCTTTTTTTTTTTTTTTTACCAAAACAGACACCAAACACTGCTGTTGAATCCTTGAGCAGGACACTTTTTGGGCAACATTTTTTCTTCATTTAAGGAAGGGAAGGGCATCTGATGTAAAAATCTCTCAACATATGTGACATTAAAATACAAAAAAGTTCCTAAATCCAAACACTTTTTAGTCCATGTTTTGGCTGCTCCTCTGTGTATATGATCTTTGAATAACTTTATCTACTGTAAGATAACACTATTACATTTTTATTTTAGTAAAAAGTAGGTCAACATGCAAAAGCAATAAAAAAAATAAAAAAAAGATATTTCAAGTACTACATGACATCACTCAGGACTGTCCTGATCACGGTCAGGTGTTTCTGATGACATGGCTGCAGGGGCGGGGTTTGAAGGGATGGGACAAGATCTATAGAATAGAAGATAGAATTAAATTTTATTATTATCTGAATGCAAATGCTATATTTCTTCTTGTATTGGGAGTCATGTGACGCACTATATGAGTCTGGCAGAAGCACATTATTGCTTTAGTGGGATTGTAAAAGGGGGTGGGGGCAGATAAGCGTTGCTTCTCCCCACTCCTTTTTGGAGCAAATGATTTTTTATTTATTTTTTCTCTTTTATTTTATTTCTCTTTGTGGATATTATAGTTGTGATGAGCAGTGTAAAAAGATAGTTGATTATTGCATATGCACTTTATCATTTACTGTATGATAATGCAATTTATTATTTATGGAAACATCCAAATAAACTTATCATCATTCAAAAAGATCTCATACCACAAGATCTCACGAGACAAAATTACCACAACATCGTGCACATGTGAAAAAAATGATCTCGGGAGATTTTTCCCCATGAATTTACCTTTGGCTTGGACAAAACAAAAAGAGAGTTAAGAGCTGGTGACTGACACAGTTTGAGAAGCTGTAGTACCAAAAAGCTGTAGTACAATAAAGAATTACATAAAGTAAATAAAAATAGTGAAGCCAGAACTTCGCTACTTATTTATTATTACAAATGATGTCAAAATCTCGTCTTGTCTCGTTCTCGTGGACCCAATCTCGTCTCATCCCACGTCTACTTTTGGACCATCACATTGTTTCTCCAGATGTGCAGAGTGGGTGATACACAGAGAATTCAGCAGCGTCGTGTACTCACTTTTGTACAAATGAAAAAAAAAAAAAAAAGTGTGACGTGCAGCTGTTCACAGAAGGAGCCCACAACATGCGGCGCTTTGTTGTCATGACATTTACGGTGACGTCCGCTCTCACTGGGCACTGCAATTTTCCAACCCAGAAGTCAGTCTTTTTTTTTTTTACATCCTTTTACATGAATATTGTGATTTAAAATGTATAAATTATAACATAAAGATCCACAGGTGATAATTTATAACTGTACAAACACAAGCGCAAAAAAAATACTGATCAAATTTCATTATTGTTCTTCTGAATCCTCGTCATTGTCGTAGCTTTTGCAGCATTCTCCCGTCACCACGTCGGCCACACACACTCCCACTGCGATCACCGGGGACAGCAGCACCAGGACCAGGGCCAGGACCAGGTGTGTACAGACCCCACAGCGCCACTCCTTCACCCCACACGAGAGCTGCTCCGCCTGGGCCGCCCCGCCGCCTCTGCCCCCCTGCTCCGGCGGTGGAGGGTCGGGTTGGGGGTTAGATTCCCTGGTTGATGGAGATCCAGGGGAGGGAGGCACAGAGTCGGCTGATTTTGGGCACTCGCTGCTGGGGCCAGTGTGGGCAGAGGAGGGGAGGTCTTCTGCAGGGCTCGGACTGACCATGATTTCTGCAACTGCCATAAAAAAAAAAAAAAGAAAAAATCTATAACAGATTTTAGTGACTTTTTAAATTAAACTTGAAATACTAAAATGAACTCTTTTTTTTCCCATGGATTTGACCAAATGTGTCTGGTCCCAGCACAGACGTGTTGTATATAAGCAGCTCTGGAGGTCAAAGTAAATCTGCTGTGTACTGACTGTGTCTAATTACAACAAATGTTATTGTCCAGGAATCAGGAAGTGCACATTAGCATGCTAGTTGTGGTTAGCATTACTCTGCTCTGGTCTCTGAAAGTTGTGAAAAGTGCTTAAATAAACTCATCTCTGAATGTATAAGGAGTGAGGAGTAAGTTTGGGGCACTGCAACCTGTTTCAGATGAACTAATTCTATTATTCCTGTTTTAAAACTGTAATAATCAGGTGCAGAAACTTTAAATCAATTTTATAGATTCTGTGATTAGTGTTTGCAGTAGAGCCCGTCAGTCAAACATCAGTCTCTGTTGAGTCACTGACTGAACAGTGACACCAGTGACAGTTTTAGAAGTAAAATGTCAGTTTGAAGTAACATGGACTTGTGTAATGCTTCTACGTTTTCCTAGTTTTGTTTTCCTTTAGTTCAGTTCATGAAGATTTTGTCTTATATAATGCAAAATGGACTTTTGTGAGCTTGAAGCCTGTTAGAATCCTCCTCAAAAACACACCTTGTGTTCTGTTTGATTCACAAATGTTTGAAGAACTCTTTATTATGAGTCTGTCTACATCTCCAATGTCAAAACTTAAAACTCTTACACCTTGTGATGTCATGAAGTAGTAGTTTTCAAGTTAAGAGTGCCTTTTATCTTAAGTTGAGTAGAAATCAGATATTCCAGTGCTGAAATGATCTAGATGATTCTAGTGAAGGTGTATGGAGTTTAAAAACACAGTGGAGCATTTGTTGTTGTATCACATGACATCACAAGGTGGAACATAGTGTGGGGAAGCTGACCAATGTGGTCAGAGCAGGAGGCAAACTTCGAACAAAAAAAAGTGTCTTTGACCAGACAGAAATGTATTTAAAAGAGACGTCAGGTGTAACGTAAAAGTATAAAGTACAAAAAACTGTTCAAATAAACAGAAAATAAGTGACTTCAGTGAAAAGCCCCAACTGGCTGCACCTGTCTGCACCCGTCTGCACCCGTCTGCACCCGTCTGCACCCATCTGCACCCGTCTGCACCCGTCTGCACCCATCTGTCTGACTGACACAGCAGGAGGTACCTCCTCCAGGTGAGGGTCAGCTCCTTTACAGGCAGATGGAGTTTTGTTTGCTTGGGCCCAAGTCTCTTTTAAATCAAAATGTTCCACATAAACTAAACAGTGTTGAAAATAAACTATAAAAATCTAATTCACAAAAATAATGAAACAGCTTAAACCAGTTCCTGTCCACATCTACAGGTGAGTTTGGAGAATAAATGAACAAATAAAGCAGATTTAAATGAACAATGTGTTATGTGATAATTAAACAAAACTAAGAATTATTGTAACTACTGGGAGGATATTTAGGACAAAAAGTGTGAAATAAAACAAATTCATGAGAGTTTAAAATGGAACAAAGGCCCACTTTTGTCACACAGAGTCTGTAAATATCCAGGGTTTGTGTGTTAAATGTGTGAATGAAACAAAACACAAGTCCAGCTCTGTGTGAGATGAGGAAACCACATTAGAATAGAAATCAGAGAACAACAGAATACGGCTCTTTAAACTCAAGATCGGAATAAACATTTATAAAAACTGACTTCCTGAAACAGGACCAAATGTTCTGTGACTTGAGCAAGCTCAAAATGACTTGGCAAAAATACAAGATGAGTTTGCAAAATGATTGTTGTGTTATTGTGTTATTGTTATCAAAGTTCTGAGCTGTGCAAAAATCAGAACTTAGTGTGTAAAGAATCAGACAACGTGTATTTCTGATAAGGCTGCAAGTTTTCACACATGTGGAGTGAATCCACGTTTACACTGTTACGTGTGTTGTAACGGGTCAAGTAGAGCGTGTGCGTTCATGTTGTTCACTCAGGTGACGAGGTGGTTTCAGGTGGAGGACAGGGTCAAGTGCTGTTACACAAGTCCCACTTCAAAACTGATTCAAACATTTTCACCTTATTTTTTTTTGGAGTTTTTTTGGAATTAGATAATCCGTCTGTACCAGGGTGAGCAGATTTTCAAAATCAAAAAGTGCGACACGCCCTGTTTGTGGAGGCTGCTGATAATACAAGAGTGAAATGATTGTGTAATTAAGGAAAACTGATCTGCACTCGGCACCAACATGTTCCTCACTCTAGTCACAGTTTCTTTGGGTTTTGGTTGTTTTTAAGCAGCGTTTTGTATTTTACCTAAACAAATGACAGTTTTCTCTCTTCACTGTCCACGGGGAGCAGATTGGTCCAAAATAGGGACACCTATTATAAATCTATAAAACTGGGACAAATGAGTGGTTTTGGATGAATGTGCTGGGACAGAGGACACAGGCAGGTGAAGGGAAATCAGGACGTCTGTAGGTTTTGTTCTAATCTTGTAAAGTCCAAGGCTGTAGAGTTTGTGTGAAGGTCCACTGAAGTGACACTCTCCCATTATTACTCTACTGCTGTGATTAAATTCTATATTAAACTTAAAGGTGCTCTGTGTAACTTTTCTGAAGAGGGTCTACAGCCTGTTTGTCTCCATGGAGATGTCAGTGTTTTGGTTTCAATTGTCCACAGTGTGGCCTTAAACTGTTTTTTTTTCATAGCTCAAAAATATCTTGACCCAACATTCATTCTTACTGTGAGTGGAGTCGCCTCTCCACAGATCTAACCTATCACTTGGCCTGCAAGTCTCCATGGAGATTCTTACGTTTACGGCCATAATGTGGAACATTCTAGATCAGACTTGGGCATTGTGCAGCTCTGGGGCCACACATAGTCCTTTGGTCGACTCTGACCGACCTGTTTAAGATCATTTGGAATTACAAAATTAATATATTTTATCATTTGACCTCATGCCTGGACTAAAGCTGCACTGATTTTATTTTAGAGGTGTTTTTAAATGACATTTTTTGTAAATCAATCTCACTTTTTCATTATTTAGTCAGAACAATGAGATGTGCTGCTTTTATAAACAAATACACTTCATATTCTGCAGAACTGAGTTCAATATTTTAGCTCCACACTGAGCTCAGGTCATAAGAGGAGGTTCATAGTCACACACAGTGTGGAAGTGCTCAGAGGAGTTTCGATGCGACGTGTTTTTGAGTCTCAATTTACAAATGTCCCAAAGCAAAGAACAAGCTGATGTTTTTGTGAAAGAGGCTGAATGAAAATGAAAATACACAAAGTCATAGTCTCAGGATGAATGTGAAAGTGTGAAGAGTCTGCACATAAACACAAGATCTGGATCATTCTTTCAAAAACAATCTGCTGTAGACTTATATTTATACAAATGTATCCGTCTCCATAGAAACAAACAGATGACACCACCAAGCCATGTTACACATCAGGTCTGTGAAGAGGCGAACCCGCTCACAGAGAGAACACAGGTATTTTTGAACAATAAAAAAACAGTATCGAAACAAATGCTTAATAGATGTTTTAAAGCTACACCACGGAACATTCCAAGCAAAGAACTACCATCTAGACAAAGAGGTGAGGCTCTCCCCCAAAAACACTGAAACAATGTCGAATAAAACAGTGAAGATAAGAATAACTGCTTCAGTAAAAAT
The DNA here is from genome assembly GCF_026225935.1 of Boleophthalmus pectinirostris. Lineage (NCBI taxonomy): Eukaryota > Metazoa > Chordata > Actinopteri > Gobiiformes > Gobiidae > Boleophthalmus > Boleophthalmus pectinirostris. The sequence continues at coordinate 781,097 of NW_026571018.1, read as the reverse complement.
ATGGAGACAGTCAAATAAAACTGGATAAACTGATGACTCTTGTTCCTGTAAATGTTGGTTAATAGTTTGTTTCTTTTAAACAGCTCTAGTCTTTTTCTCTTACCTGATCCGAGCGCAGACCACACCAGACTTTCTCTGGAACTGATGCTTCGTTTTTCCTGCAGCTGCACTCAGACACTCAGAGGGCGGGACTTCCCACCTGCTCCTGCCTCCTCATTCCTGCCTCCTAACTCTTAAATTTTGTCTCCTTACTCCTGTTTCCTCACTTCTGTCCCCTAACTCCTGTTTCCTAACTCCTGCCTCCTAACTCCTGTCTCTTGTCTTCTGTCTCCTGCCTCCTAACTCCTAACTCCTGTCTCTTGTTTCGTCACCAGAGGAGGTGGAGTTATTCTAAAGTGTTCGCACACTTCACTCACTCATTGGTCAGTTTAAAGAAACTGTGTGCAACCGCTGCTTTTACTGATAAAAAAAAAAAAAAAAAAGTACAATCACAATTGAAGCTGTCCCATTTGTCTTCAGCTGCAGACAGAGACATGTCCTGCATCTGTCTTAGTCTCAGTATATGGACAGACCAGGCCTCATGTGAAGCTCAGAACCTCCAGAAGTCCCTCCCTGAGCTGCAGAGGCTGCACCAGCACTGACTCAGGACTGGTGCAGGTGCTGAGTTTAAGATGCACACACTTTGATAAAATGTAAGAAAGATGAGCGGCTCTGGAGCTGTGTCCTGTCTCCCTGAATTCAGAGGGTGTGATTGACAGGTGGATTAACCAAACAGAGAGACACATACTCCATGTGCATCAAAAATAAACATGGCTGTTTAGACGTAGAAAAGGAGCAAAACAACACAGAGGAGTGACGAAGAATCAACGATGACATCACCAGACTGTACTGACTTTGTGTGAGCTCATGTTTATGGACCTGAAAATCTAAATATTACTAAAAGTTCAAGTTCATCCTTTGTGGATCTGGAGTTTGGAGATTTCTTTCTCTGATGTTCTGAGTGTGTACAGTGTGAGACGTCAGCTGGAGTGAGCTGAAGTTAATGTGAATGAAACAGTTCCCGGTTTCACACATATCACATCGTACTTCCTGTTGAGCAGTTTTAGCAGAAAGAGAAATGTGACGTCTCAGATGGAGTGGGTCACAAAGCTCTGATTTCAGCTCAGACGTGACGCTGTATTGTGTGTTGCGTGTTGTGTGTATTGTGTGTTGCGTGTTGTGTGTTGTGTGTTGTGTGTTGTGTGTTGTTGTGTGTGAAGTGTGCCCTGAGGAAACAGGTTTCACTTTTAGCTGTGTGTGATTCCTGGACATGAGCTCTGGTTTCCTTCGGGGAGTGATGTGTGTGTAATGTATGTCAGCTGAAACTCTATAGACACACACACACACGCACACACACACACACACACACGCACACGCACACACACACATGCACACACACACAGAGCTGTGTGTCCAGAGCAGAGCACAGACATGTTCTAAACATGTTCTTTTACTCAGCACTAATCGAATGCACATTGATTCTAGATTACTAAAATGTTGGACATGATGGACAAATTGTTATAATTGTTATAATTTGTTTTTTGTTTTTAGTTTAGGA
>NW_026571018.1:704500-774500 GCF_026225935.1 Boleophthalmus pectinirostris | reverse complement strand
CATTTTAAACCATATTGTGGAATATTATAGACAAAGGAACAACATTTCCATGGAAACAAGCAGAAAAAGCCCTCCTCCTCCAGGCCAAACAAGAGTCAGGTTTGTGGAGATGCAAGCCCGCTCACAGTCAGGACACATGTTTTTCAGTGCAATAAAGACAACCAAATAAAAAGCACACTTTACTGTAATCTGTTTGGCAAAAAGGTTACACACTGCAGCTTTAATATGAGTTGTGTGTTCCAGGAGGAGAGTGGAAGCTGTGGTCGTGAGGAAGAGGAAGAAAATATAATACAGATGTTAAACTGTATGCAGCCTGTGCTCACACTGTCTGAAAAAGTCCTACAATCACAAAGCCTGTGTCAGCAGAGCTTTAACCTGCACATAGATCAGTCTCAGTTTATGTCCAGGCCTCATGTGAAGCTCAGAACCTCCAGACTTCCCTCCCTGAGCTGCAGAGGCTGCACTAGCACTGACTCAGGACTGGTGCAGGAGCTGGGCTTTAGGGAGAAACTGTTCACATCAGAGACATTTTAGGTTTAAACACACCCAAATGTGAGGCTCATTCTGCTTTGGGATTGGATCTTGATCACATGAAATGGTTGAAATGAAAATCTCACATTGTTGCTTTGGTGAGCACAGCTTTTACAGTGAGTCGTGGAGTTGTCGCTGGTTTTGAACTTTTCCTGCTTTTTCCATAAAACCTGGAGAGTCATTCCTGTATTTATACAAAACTATGTCTCTTTATCATGTACAACCCTGTGTTCAGTCTGTGTGTGTGCGTGTGTGTGTGTGTGTGTGTGTGTGTGTGTGTGTGCATGTGTGTGTGTAGAGAGAAAGATAGTAGAGAGGGGAGAGAAGATAGAGGGAGAGAGGAGAAAGAGGGTGGGCAACGAAGAGAGGAGAGCCAGAGAGAGCCAGAGAGAGCCAGAGAGAGCCAGAGAGAGGAGAGGCAGCAGCATTTGGCTTGGTCTTGGTCTAAATGATTATTTCTGTACAAACTCCAGATCCTTCAAAACATCAGAGCACAAATCTGTGTAGGAGATGGGAGTATTTTCAGATTGGAGTGATGATGTGCAGAGACAGTTTGTTCTTCTGCTGTCCTCCTCGTGGATGGGGGTTCATGGTAAATATCTGCTGTTACTGCTACCTCATGGTGGAGTTTCTGTTCTTTGGTCGTCAAGAATCTTCACCATTTTTATAGACAGAAAGAAGTGAAACCATCAGCCCTGGAGCAAAACTCTGTCTTTTACAGGTTTTCATTTACTTGGATTTGAGTTGCATGTTGTTTTATCAATGTGGAGAAACAGACAGGAGTAAAGCAACACTTATGGAATATTTAGAGTCCTACAGTAGGCTGGAAACTAACAGAAGCTCATACACGTCAAAACTGTGATGATATTTGACCTTTCAACTCCTCCTAGTTTTTCACCTGTTCATTTAAACAGCTTTTTCCCATTGACTTCAGTAGTAAAGGGCTTCTCCTGCTGGATTCCTTTTAGCACTTCTGCAGTAAGACAAATAACCACAAGGTGGAGCCAAAGCTATTTTTAACCTAAAACTTTTAAAAAGCTTTTCCTGTAATCAATCACTTCCTAACACTTCAACTCTTCAACTACGTTATGGTTTAACACATTATGGTTTAACCTTTGAACTGCTGCTGCCTTCACACCTCAGACCTGAACAGCCTCAGTCTCAGCTCACACTGTTTCACTGTGAACAGTGTGTGTAACAGTGTGTGTGTGTGTGTGTGAACAGTGTGTGTAACAGTGTGTGTGTGTGTGAACAGTGTGTGTGAACAGTGTGTGAACAGTGTGCGTGAACAGTGTGCGTGAACAGTGTGCGTGAACAGTGTGCGTGAACAGTGTGCGTGAACAGTGTGCGTGAACAGAGGTCAAGAGGACCTTAACCCTGTGCTGATGCAGCTGTAAGACTCAACTTGAGCTCTGAGGACTTGGGTTCAAATCCCGCTCAACACATGCACTTAAATCTTGCATGTTTTATTACCCAGCATGTTGTGCTCTTCACAGCTCAGCCGTTAAACGGGATTCTGTGAGAGAGAAACAAAAGCTGAGGGCTGGTGTGTGTGTGTGTGTCAGCTCGAGTCACACACGTCTCCACACTGACACTGTCCACTCACTTCACATATAAAGTTATCATCAACTGCAGAAATCTAATTGAATATTTTAAAAACCCAAATCATTTAAGAATTCCATGACTCTAAAAGGTGAACTTAATATTTTTATTTATTTGAACTTATTTACAGCAAATACAAGCTTCAGTCCATGAAGTTTTACTCCCGTCTATTTTTCCAAACTAATTCAGCAACTTGGTCACATTTATCCTTAAGAATCTTTCACATCCAACTTCAAAAAGCCAATTTGAACTTTTAAATAATAAAAAAGTTATTTAAATACTCCATCATGACCTTTGACCCCAGGGCTGATGGTCATGTGATGTACTGAGACGGAGCGTGCTCAGTAGTCTCCAAAGTAAACTGTTTTGAAATGTTTTCAAATAGGCCTCTAACCCTCATGTCGCTCGCTTTTATACACTTATTTCACTATTTTTTACTTTTTTTTTTACATTTCTCTGGTTAAAAGTTTGCCCTGAGTTTCACCATGGACTGCTTTAAGTACAAAATACGTCAACAAACACAAAATTATTAAAAAATAAATTTACAAAGAACATAAACGCAGGCCTCTAGAGTAGATTATTACATTGTCATCATTCATGTGAGAAAAACACTGCAAAAAACAATATCCAGCCAGTTAAGAGTTGCACATCTGAAATATTCATCAGAATCTCAGTAGCTTTGACTAGAATGTAGATTTCTTTACTTTCAAAATCTCTAATTTGGTCCAAATGATGAAGTCAACAAAAATATCTTCCAGTATGAAAAAGATTTACTCCAGTGACAGAAAATGTGTGTGAAAAATAAATAAATCTTCAGTCCTAAAGATTGATGATGGAACTTTTCTAATGGAGATGCTTTGCTCAGAATGTAAACTTATTCATCTCCATGGAGACGAGCAGACGACGCCACCAGTCCGAGGTCTGTTTGGCTACAACATCACCAGTGCTTGAGATAGATAAGATTAATGCCATACTGTGGAACATTACAGCAATAACATATCCACTGGAAAAGTGACGTACTGCGCCTTTAAACCAGCTCGGCTCAATAAAGCAGTTATGGGGAGTTATTTGTTTAACCTACCTTTAAGATTGTACCAAAAATGTATATGTATTTGCATATGTATTTTTTTATTTCAAGTAAAATTTAGACATTTATTTATTTATTGAATTATTATTTCAATTCTATTCACTTAATATTGAAATGATGTTTTAAAATGATTCAGAAGATGATCTTAAATGAATGAAATAAGAGAATGAAGGTGCTGATGGAGGATGGAGTGTTGTGCGCAGTTTAACCTCAGTAGATATTGCTGTTTGCAGTGAGGGACAGTGAAGCACGAGGGACACTAGAGTTTCACCAGAGGCTCGGGCAGCGGCCATGTTGCTGTGGGATGACTTTATCCGGAATGTGCAGACTAATAAGACCTGGTCCATTCACATAAATGGGATCAGAATATATTCACTTCAAATCTAATTGGGAAGTGATCAAAATGAATGAGCAACAGAATACTGTCAGACTCAAATTCAAAATAAAAATGTCCCATTCCATTTCTTATTATGATATTTTAATTGTTTATGAGCAAGGTAAAAAAAAAATAAAAAAAATCTGTATTGAGACTAATATAACATTATTAGGTGTAAATTTGACCTTTCCTGAATAGTTTGGAATGGCCTTAAGTCTAAATCAGAACTATTGTAAGACCAGATGAAATAAATATATTTAAAGAAACTACTGTTGTTCTGTGTTGAAAATTAGATTTTGTTTGTCTAAAGAAAGTGTGTTTTTGGTACAGGGTCTTTTTCTTGATTCAAAAGCCCATATACAATTTGAAATTTCAGTATCAGGACCACACTATTCACCCAAAATGGCCGACTTTTGCCCCAGTCCTCTAGTTTAAACTCTGACACGTCCCACCGTGTTTGAACGCATCACTGTAAAACCCAAATGTGAAGTTTTGTTTTCCCAATTGAAAGAAAACAGCTCACACTTTCTCATTTAGTATTTTTCAGGCACTAAAACAGTTGTTAAGGTGACAGTCCAGTGGCTTTTAATCAGCGATTGTTTCCAGTCCGATTGAAGGTTTCACGTATGATTGACTGATCGATCGATTGATTGTTGGTTTGGTTGATTGAACATTTTCACTTTGTTTTGGGAGGAACAGGGCACAGGGCGAACAAGAAGGCACAATTTTCTACGAGAATTTGTTACAATGATAAAAATGAAACCAGTTGTAGCAGTAGTTGTATATTTGAAGCGTTATTGTACATTATACGGCGTCAAATGTCGTCTTTTGTCGTTTTGTTGGTTTAAGATCGGGGTCTCGATCTGGGAAAGCTCGAGTTGCGTTTTTACTCAGAAACAATATTTTTCTTCATAATTAAAACGGCAATTTGTCATTAAATCAACATAGAATTGGACCCCGACCTTCACAGGCTCTGTGCACAGCATCGCGCTAGCTAGCTCACTCTGTCTCAAAGCAAATGCTACATTTTATCTAAAAAACATTTACAGTTTTAGATAAAGACTGTCTGATTGTTTTTATACGTAGTTCAGTTTGTGGCATTGTTTTAAGAAGTGTCTTTCACCCTCAGCTTGATGTCTTCTCCCTCACCTTTATTCATGTTAGCATGACTCAGCAAAAAACCCAAAGCGATACAATGAGACAGGAAGTAGTGATGCTAACAGTGAGCCAGCTGTTCACCCTAGTGCACAGAGCCAGTTAAAGAAGTATGTTTTACACACAAATGCTTCTTTTGAAACCAGTAGCGAGTTGTGCTTTTCAAGATGGTGAAATTTCATGAAAATCTTTGTAAAAAAACTAAAACGATACAAAAATGAACCAAGATTTGACGCACTGAAACCAGTTTATGAGATTATATCTAGATGAAAAATGCCCCAAAAAGTATTATTTCGTAACATGAAGTATGTGATTGGTAAACAGCGAAAACTAAAGGCAATGTCCATTTCCTATGTCTTGAACTAAACTACATTGCAGTAGCTGTTGACGGGCTACATTCAAAAAATTCCCCCCAAACAAAGATAATTTTTTTTATTTCCGTAAAAGTTTTGGTTGAAGAAAGCGTCACGGATCACAGATGACGAAACCAGTGATAGCTCAAAGTTCGATGATTATTTTTGTAGGATTTTTTTGTATTTCGTTATGAAGCAAGTACACTTCTTCGTAGCATCTCCTCGCTGGTCGAATGCAACATCCGAAGTTTGCGAGCTCCGGCCCGTGTTTCCGAATCGCTCTGCTCCCCGTCGGAATAGTATCCATCGGTGTCATCCAAAACGCCGGAGTCTTTAGGCGATTTCGCTGAGTCCATGCTTGCGTTGTGATTGTTGTCATGGTGATTTCGCGATTTGGATTTGCCTTGACGGGACAGACGCATTCGGATCGGGCTGGGGGAGGAAGTGGTGAAACCGGGATGAACGCGATCCCACGGCGCGTCTTCGGAAATATGACAGGAATCCATTTTGGAGACAGGAGGCTGCGGAGAAGGATCCAGACTGCGAGCTTTGTGGTGGTGGTGGGTGAAAGATCTGGAGGAGGACTTGGGTTTGGACCACAGGGACGCGGCGGGAGCCATGGAGGGGCTCGTCCCAGCAGAGGCGAGGGGCGTGTGGGAGGACGAGGAGAGAGATCGGACCCCCGCTTTGTGGTGGTGATGGTGGTGATGGTGATGATGGTGGGAGCCTGGAGGTTTTCGTCCAATCTGAGGTGTTTTCCAGGCAGAACTTTCCATCATGAGGTTCAGAAGGTTCTCCTCACCAGACAGCAGCTGAAGACACAAGACACACATCATTAGGAACTTAACAAGACATAGTATGCATTTTAGTATTCTCATTATTATAACTCCTTCAGATGGTTCTTGGACAGCTCTTCAGTTTGTGGGTTTGCCTCATTTAGAGTTCTTTTATCCACTAGTTGGATCATCTCAGTCAGAACTCGAGTTGGACCTGGTTCCGCCCTCGTTTAGACCTGGTATATTGCTGTTGTAGACCTGGTTTAAATCTGGTGGTACTCAGAAAGCCAAATCTTATCTTTGGTGGTATTTGTGTGAAATGTTTGACAGACACTGGACTGTCACATGTAGATCATGATGTGGTTGAAGTGTCTTGCCTAAGGACACAACAAGTTTTGCAGTACTGTCCAGGCCCAGCCCTGCTGAGCTTCAGAGATCTGATGAGATAAATTTTCAACAAGGAGGAACGGCCACCACTCAATCCCAGCCACACATCTGATCAGAACTGTAAGAAGAACATTGCATCATTTCGACATGTTGATGTCAGAGGACGTCCTCAGAGTTCTCTGGGGAGGGCTGAAGCTCACTGGCAGAGTTCCCACTCTTTTCACTGACAACATTTCAAAACTTTTCCATGACTTTTTCATGAAGTGAATTTTCCATGACTTTACAGCACCTACATGTGTAGAATTGATAAGACTTTAAGGACTAAAAATGAAATGTGAACTCTTTCCACTCACTTTATGCTTTGGGATTATAGTTTTGAACATTCAGAATCCTGTCAGTGCATCGTCTCTTTTAAACAAAAGACACAGACGTTCACAAATAATCAGAACAACATCATGAGAACTTATAGTTGTGTGAGAGAGATACTAAAATTCCATTAATTTTTCAAAACGTTCATCGAATTTACAAAATTCCATGACTTTTCCAGACCTGGAAAATTACATTTTCAATTTTCATGACTTTTCCAGGATTTCCATGACCATGGGGGCCCTGAACTGCTCTGTAAGAAGCTCTCACTCAAGTTAGACTTTAATTTAGTTTTCAGAAAATCTTAAAACTTTTTAGCAGTGCTTGTCGATGTGTATATTTTCACACTGCAGCCTGAAGTGACCCAAATCAGACTTTTTTGCTTCTGTGCTCCTGTATCTGATCTTTTAATGACCATACCATACCATATAATACCACACAGATCAGATATTACATTATACAGATCTGATCTTTTGACAAGTGACTTCAGTCTGAACAATCAGGTCACATTCATCCACCTACACGTCATCAACAAGCGACAAACGTCACTATTCTACGCTGACGTAAACGGAAACTGTGAGAAAGCCACAACCACGGCGGACGACAATGCAACTCCACACCCACACGTTCCTTTCTACAGACGTTGCTGCCACCGCCCCACAAAACACCATGACCAAAAACCTTCTCCTCCTCCTTAAAACAAATCTGCTGTACATGTTGTGGCTCTGGTACGACTGCAACTTTAAACTTTAAACCACTTTAAGTTCACAATGGAGATCACATACAAGTTATATTTAATTGCAAATGTGAACCTGCAAAAAAATCTGATTTGACAAAAAAAAATCTGAACTGAGCATTAAGCCGTGCAGTCTGAATGTAAACTTTGTCACCATGGAAACTGCAGAACATTTCGCCATAGCCATCCAGCATGATGTTGCTGCAAAGTATCAATCCTGGCAAAAAGAGTCAAGTGTCTTCCTCGAGAACAGAACAAAAGTGCAGTGCAGAATCAGATCATTAACCTGTGCTTTGTGGAACTGTCTGCACAGAATCCAAACAACTGTTCCTGTCCTGAAGATCATGCGTCACAATTTGTCTAAAGAATTGATTTATTCCTTGTATCCGGTTTCTATCTAAACACAAGTTTGAAATGAGTGGAAAGTTCCTGGTTCCTGTTTTCTTTCCTCAATAACAATGCGGTTTGGAGTCCTGCTGAGCGACGCTGCCAATCAACACACCAACAGCACTTTCCTGGAAAACATAACACTGCTTTGGTTCTGAATCTAAATACAAAGTACAGAGCTCCAGATCAGATCTATGGAGGGACGCCTGTCTGCGGGAGGTGTTTTTCAAGATTTTTTGAGCCCAAGAACCAACTAATCAAGATTCACGGACTCAACCAGGACTAAACAACTGAATAAACCAAAAACTGATTCAGGACGAAAAGAAGACTAAACCAAGAACAAAACCACGACTAAACTAAGAACTAAACCAGTACTAAACCAGAACTAAACCAAGAACTAAACCACAAACTAAACCAAGAACTAAACCAGAGCTAAACCAGGAACTAAACCAAGAACTAAACCAGGACTAAACCAGAACTAAACCAAGAACTAAACCACAAACTAAACCAAGAACTAAACCAGAGCTAAACCAGGACTAAATCATTCAATCATTCTTTGTAATGTTATACTTGAAAATACTTGAGTACTTGGACTAGGCGAGTACTCCCCACCTCTGCCTGAACCCTGATGTGTTGTGTGTGCAGTTACCTGGTCTGACAGCAGGGTGGCGCTCTTGTCCCAGTGTCCGAGCATGTGGTCAGCAGTGATGTGAACTGACTGAGCCAGCCAGCTGTCAAACAGAGAGCTCTGCAGGGGGAAGGAGGCCGACAGACCTGAAACACACACCAGGAAGACTTGAACTGGACGAAAACAAGTGAATCATCAGCTGAACCTTTACATCAACATTCCCTGGGGGTGGTGCTACCTGTAGGCACTGCTCTGTCTGAGGCTTTGTTAGAATTCTGCTCTGAGCTTTATTTCAACACAATCTGACCTGAAAGAGTTGGTTTACTTTGAACTACAACAGATGAGATGATTTGTGCATTAACCAGAACTTTCTCAGTGAGCCACTCTCACCTTTGTGTTGAAAATTACACTTCTAAACAGGACCATGACTGTTCGCACTGATCACAGGCTCCTGAAAATCTGCTCTTCAAATTTTGAATTTTTTGTTGAGTTTTCAGACAATTTCAAATCTTTTTGTCAGTGTTTGCTATAATGTGTTCATTGTGTCACCATTAAGGCTGGCTATCATTAACCCAGTGTGGTTTTAGTAGAAGCTTTAAGTTTGCTGAACTTATTGAGTCAAAATGTAAATATTGATATAATATAGTTTAGATACAACATATAGTTCTCAAATATCTTTCTCTCATATCATGTGGGCCTTATTAAATGTATCAGACTACACACTGCATTCATGTTTACTCTGTGTCAGGCTGCATCATAATTTGATGGTCATACAGATGTCGACAAAATTGTTGGTACCCCTCTGGTAATAAAAGAAAAATCAACAGTGGTCACGGAACTGAGAAAAACAATAACCAATAAAAATCAGACACTGTTTTTGAATTGTTGTTTAACATAATAATTTTAAAAAACAAACTAATGAAACTGGCCTGGACAAAAATGATGGTTCCCCTAGAAAAGATTGTAAATAGTTGAACAATAGGGACATGTTAAACTTGGGTGTGTCTCTAATCTGCGTCACAGGTTCTTCAAACTTGTCCTCAGTCAGTCTGTCTGTTTAAAGGGCGAGATGTGTCATTGTGCTGTTTGGAAACATGATGGACACAACACTGAACTTGGACCAGAGAAAGAGAAGAACAGAACTGTGTCAGGAGACTAGAAAGAAAATAATAGACAAGCAGGTTAAAGATAAAGACAATAAGACCATCTCCAAGCAGCTTGATGTTCCTGTGATTACAGTTACACATGTTCTTCACAAGTTTAAGGTCCACAGGACTGAAGCTAACCTCCCTGGATGCGGCAAAAGAGGAGAAACTGATGACAAATTCAAGAGCTGGATCATACGAATGGAACTAAAGAACCCAAAACAACCTCCAAACAAATGAAATGTGAACTGGAAGAGCAAAGTACATCAGTGTCAGATTACACCATCCATCACTGTTTAAGCCAAAGTGGACTTCATGTGAGGACACCACTGCTCAGAGAAAATCATAAAAAAGTGAGACTGAAATTTGCCACGATACATACTGACAAACCACAAAGCTTCTGATTTACTACCAATGACACGCTCCAGTACCTGTATAATTTAAAAAAACAGGAAAATGACTAACTAGAACAAGAGCTGGTCAGTCCCAATGAAGTCATAGAAAAGTCTGATGAAAAAGACTTGAAGTTGCAAAAACCTACTGCTACTCTCCAGAAGAAGGAAAAGCAACTACAAGACCAAGTGAATGCACATGAGAAGATCCACTACCTGTATAATTCTAGAGCACAGGAACATGTGCAAGAAGAGTTTGCCAACTCCAAAAGAGTCAGGGAAAAACGACTTGGAGTTGAAATAGCTCAAAGCTTAACTCCTGAAAAAAGAGAAAGAGCTGGAAAACCAAGTTAGTGTGTACAAGGAAATAAGATGTCTGTATAACAAGACAGACACTGTCCAGCTCAAACAAGAGCTGCACGACAACACCAGGAAAGTCCATGAGAAGTTGAAAGAAAAACCTAAAGAACTTGCAATGGAGACTCAAAACACTTGTCATGATGTTGGTGGAGATCAAACCAACAAAGAAAATGAGAAACTGTCCAGGAAGGTGCAGGAAGTGTCTTCTGAACTCTTTTCAACTCGACAGGAGCTGTGTCTCCTGAAGCTTCATGGTGATCGTGAAAGAGCACAGAGATCCAGCCCAAAAGGAGCAGCTGTAGTGGAGCAGCAGTGGAGGGGCCATGACCCTTTACATGCATTCATAAAAATAATGATGAAAATATTTAAATGTGTGCTTTGGCCTTTATTCAGTACTTATTCATGTTTTATTGTTTTTGTCACATTGTTTCATTCACAGGTCATATAGCACACGGCACAGGCTTGTTATTTATGCAGAAATGTGTAAAGTGGATGTACAAAAAACAATATAATACATTAAAATGGAAATAAGATTGTTCATTTTTTCCCCTCTAAACTATGATTTACTGCCTGTTGGAATCACATGTAATGAGAGAAAGATACAGCTGAACAATAGATCTGAAACATACTAATACGGCAAATAATCAATAATCACAAAAATAAAAATACTACACAAAGTTCCCCATTTGAAAAGAAATTCGTTTTTTGATGCGTAGATACGAAAATAGTAGATTTTATTCAGTTTTCTTATTGCATACTCCTTTAAGAAGATGCCGATACGATACATATCTCGATACATAAGCCACGATACGATACATCTCAATTCGATACTATAGATTTTAAATTGATTCGATACAGTTCAGTCAAAACAAAAGTTAAATCATGGCTGTGATACTAAAAGTCTTTGTTAAACAATTTCGTGTGCAAAGTTCATATGAAACACAAAACTGTAGCTGGAACAAAATGATTTAGTAAAATATACTAAAATACTCGATATATCGATACAGCAGCTCACGATATTGATACTGTATCACATTAAACAATACAATATTTTTGCACACCCCTGGTCACCATGGTAACTGATGAACATGCTGCTATAAAGGTAAACATGTAGAACACCCCCAGAGTGATGTCACTGCAAACTATGAACAGACCTGGTTCATGTGACACCAAAACATCATCAACTTTAGCTTTTAACAGATTTGTTGACCTGGTTTATTGTTGGCACAAAGTTCAATTCAAAGAAAGTGTATCTAACTTTTCTCTAGTTAAGAGCATCACTAAAACAGCACAAAATCAGACACTGCACTGTCTGCTGCTCATAACAAAACACTTTATCCACTGCAGACTCAGCCGGCCGTGCGCTGATTGGCTCTGAGGGTTTGTGCTCACAGCTGATTGAAATCCACACTGACTCTGCAGAAATCTCTTTTGTTTTCAGTCCCTTGTCAGATTTTTTTCTTTCTCCTCGTAAGCAGTCATATTTGTTTTGATACAGACTGACTACGTATGTCCCTGATTGGCTAATCCACCTGTCAATCACACCCATGTGACCTCGGGGAGCTTCACTGGTGACCGGACTCACAGCTTTACAAAGCACCGAGGAAGTGTGTGTTCTGTTAAGCACATTAATAGAACACACACTTAACTAAACAATAAAAAAGTGAGCTCATCTTACAAGAAATGTCATTTAAAAAACACTCCTCTGCATGATGTAAACTTATAAGATATGTTTATTTTGTAATTCCAAAGGAGTCAAACAAAGAGCTGTATGTGGCTCAGAGCTGGACAATGCTCAGCTCTGACTTTAAACCATAGTAAGCGCGTAAAGTCAGTCAATAAATAGGCTGGTTGCTATGGAAACATTTGTTGCAAAAAATCACTGACCAAAAATATAGTTAAAAATACTCTGAGTACTCTGAATACTCCTGGTATTGTCTAAATGTATTTCTATAGTCCCAAAACGTCTGAAATAATGCACCAGTAACACCTGTCACATTTAGTAGTGACAAAAGTTTAGAAATCTTGAAAATTCACAGTCTATTTTGCAAATGGAACGTGTGATTTGTTATTTTCGGTGGAAACATTTGCAGCTGTTCCTTGTAATGATTTTTCAGAGGAGAACGGCAGGAGGTGCTGTTTGGAAGCATTTAACAGCAGCGAGCATCACACACACAAACCAACACACACACCAACACACACACACACCACAGACACATACACAAACACACACATACACAAGCCAATACACAGAAATACACAGAAAGTACACACTCGCTCACTGTTTTCATGACGCAGCAGGAATGAACAGAGCCGAGAGGGAGGGGGGCGGAGGTGTGGAGAGAGAGAGAGAGAGAGAGAGAGAGAGAGAGAGAGAGAGAGAGAGAGAGAGAGAGAGAGAGAGAGAGAGAGAGAGAGAGAGAGAGAGAGAGAGAGAGAGGGCAGGTGACGAAGGGAAAACAGGAGACATGCTGAGGAGAGAGAGAGAGGATGAAGGAAAAACAAGCGACAAGCTGAAGAGGAAGAGAGAGGAGAGAAGGAGAGATGGAAGGTACATAGAGAGAGAGAGAGAAAGAGCGATGAGAGAGAGGAGAGATAGGGGATGAAGGAAAAACAAGAGACACGCTGAGGAGGAAGGGGGAGGAGAGAAGGAGAGAGGAAGGGAGATAGAGAGAGGGAAGGTGCATAGAGAGAGAGATGGGGGGGGTAGATAGAGAGAGAGGAGGGGGGAAGGGAAGGAGGAAGATGTGATGAAGGGAAAACAGGAGACACACTGAGAGGAGAGAGAGAGTGAGAAAAAACGAGATAGAAAGAGAGGAGGGCAGGTGATGAAGGGAAAAACAGGAAACATGCTGAGCAGAGAGAGAGAGTGGAGGGGGGCTGGAGGAGAGGTGTGAGAGGAGGGAGGGCAGGTGACGAAGGGAAAAAGAAGAGAAACGCTGATGAGAGAGAGAGAGAGAGAGAGAGAGAGAGGAGAAAGAGGGTGGGTGGCGGAGAGAGTGAAAGAAAGGTGAGAAGAGAGGAGAGGAAGAAGGATGGAGAGAAAGAGAGAGAAAGGATAACACAGGTAGAAGAGAGAGAGATCAAGGGAAAACAAACATGCTAAGAAGAAAGGAGAGGGGAAGAGGGGAGGGGTGGAGGAAAAAAGAGGGAGAGAGAGAGGAGAGAAAGATGGAGGGGATTGGAGGAGAAACTACTGACAAGCTGAGAAGAGAGTGAGAGAAAAGAGAGAAAGAGTGAGAGGAGGGGCAGAGGATGAAGAAAAACTAGAGATATGTTTGGAAGTGAAAGAGAGAGAGATGGGAGGAAGATGAAGATGCGAGGAGGGAAAGAGGTGAAGGAGGAAGGAGGGATGAAGGGAATGAAGGGATGAAGGGAAAAATAGAAACATGTTGAGAAATGTGAGAGATAGAGAGAGAGAGAGAGGGGATGTGGGCTATGGGAAGAAGAGAGAAGATAGGAGGAAGACGGGAGACAGAGAAAGAGGGAAGGTGACGAAGAAAAAATAGTTGAGGTGAGAAGGAGAGTAGGAGAGAGAGACAGGGGAAAGTGGAAGAGAAACAGAAGAGAGAGAAAGAGAGAGGAGGTGGGAGGAGGAAATAAATAGCTTGTGCTTCTGCAAACACCGATAATAGAGCGAGTGCTGAGTCTGGGCTTAAAGCTCTACCTGATTTTTTGCGTCTGAAAAACAGAAACACTTGGTCCAGTGTTCTTCCTCACCTCCCTGATACATTCAGAGCATCGTCATCATTCACCACGATGAGTTTAGAAGAACTTTCCACAACCTTCAGAGACCAGAGCGTGGTAATGCTAACAACAACTCACGTGTACTTCCTGATTATCAGACAGAAATCAGCTGGAAGGTCCTCCTGAACTGAACCTTTATGAAACTAATATAGTTCATCCAGATACATAAAAAAACCCCAAAAAGAACATCCATCCATTTTCTTCTGCTTATGTGGGGCTGGGTCACGGGGGCGTCGGTCTAAACAGGGACTCCCAGACTTCCTTCAGCGGCTTTACTCCGAGCTGCTCCTGTGTGACTGAGCTCCTCCCCCACCTCGAAGGGAGCGCCCGGACACCCTGCGGAGGAAACTCATTTGTGCTACTTATATCTGCGATCTGGTCCTTTTGGTCATTACCCAGAGCTCAGGACCACAGGTGAGGGGAGGAACGGAGATTGACAGTAAATTGAGAGCTTTGCCTTTTGGCTCAGCTCCCTCTTCACCACAACAGTCTGATAAAAAACATTTTTTTTTCCATTATATATATACTGTATTAATTACATTATAATTATTAATTGCCAGTCCTCTCCTCAGTCCATCTGCAGAACTTGGTCAGAGGGTCTTTAGATGATAAAATGTTGGTTCTATGTGGTCGGATGTGGCGGGTGTCACAGGTGACTAACTGGAGGGTGTCCACTGACCTGAGTTCATATTAATTTATGTTCCTGACATTTGGTCTGGGACATACACGTTTCATTTTTTGATGACATAGAAGCTGATTTTCTAACACAATACATCACAGTGTGTGACACAGCCGACTAAAGGCCGGTGAGAACATCCCCCTCTCCCGGGCACAGCAGGATCCTGTGTGCCGCCCAAGAGAAGGCGGCGCCTGGAGAGAGGAGGGGGACTTTTCTGCTGAGAGTGGAGAGTGTTGCACTGGGACTTTCAAGCCAGGAGGACGCTCGAGCCTCTGTTCTATCAGACATTACAATGCTTCATAATGGATGCAGACAGGATACAGAGGACCTCTGACCTCAAGAGCTGCTCCTACAATATTTGTACTGGGCAAGACACATTTTAGTTCAAATACACAAAACTGACTCCTGGAGATTTTAAAACATGTTATAATGCTGTTACCTGAAACAGAAACAGAACTGGAGTTGAGTTTTGTTTCTTTCATACATGTTTATCATGTTCATTATTAGTCTGTCTACATGTCCAAAGCTCAAAATGCTCTGTTCCACCTTGTGATGTCATGAAGCTGTAGTTTTCAAATGAACTTTTATCTTTAGTTCAGTAGAGTTTGGTAATTCCAGAGATGAAATGATCCAAATGATTCAAGTGAAGGTGTATAGAGTTTAAAAACACAGTGGAACACTTCCTGTATTACCACATGACATCACACAGAGTGTTTTCTGTTTGAGAGAAGAACTTAAACTAAATCTGCAGGATCTGTGTGTTAAACATGTGTGTGAAAGAAACAAAACACAACTCACTCCTGGCTCCATCGACTCTGGGTCGATTTGATTTTACAGTAAAAAAAACACGCTCCCTCTCTCTGTACCTGCTGCTGTCAGACTCACCGTTCTGGTCTTAAAATGTTCATATTTATCCACTCTACATGATCCTGGGGTTATTTCACTTTTTTGTCCCTAAATTAATTCCTATTCCTGATATGGAATCCAGCTCCAACTCGGCTCCTGTAACTTTCGGCCTCGATGAGCTTCATCTGACTGGAGCTGAAAGCTGTGGGTGATGTCTCACTCTCAGTCCACTTCTTTCTACAGTCTTTGTTTTGCACTGAGCTCAGATCTGCTCTCGTCTTGTCACTGACACAGTCCACAGTGTCGCACAATCAAACCATCATTCTGGTCTCAAGTGAAGAGAGATAAATAAGATCTCAGCAGCGCTTAAACCCACCATTCACAACAATCTACAGAAGGTGTTAGGTGGCGCCCACGCCGCACGTCCAGCAGCTCCAGGCACCACCATCAAACTTTATGTTCTTTATGTAGAGCAGGAGGCACACGCTCTGTGCTGGACACACTCCTCTATGAACCTCTTACCCTAAATACTCAACTGTTACTATGCAGCTGTTGTCATTCACTGGGGATGGGGATGAAGCTAACTAGAGGCACTGCTCTGTCTGAAGCTCTGTTAGAAGTTAGACCATCATCTGAGCTTTGTTTTAACATAATCTGAACAGAAAGAACTGATTTATCTGCAACTACGTCAGGTGAGATGAATAGTCTCTATTCACGCTTAAGGCCAATTTACAGTCTAGCATCAAATCGTCTGCTTCACGACACAGAGAGTCTGCGTCGACGCGTACTCCCTACACAGAGCCTCCGCGTTGACTGACGTGCACCTCCGAAATTTTGTAATTATGCGTCAAAACGCCGCAGACAGCAGGGGAAGCTGTGATTGGTCCTCTGTACCACCGCTCTGTATACATTTCCTGTCGGCTTTCCTTTCTTTCAGTATATATTGAGAAATAATGTGTTTAATGCAGCTTTGTGCATATGTGTTTACGTTTTACAGAAATGATCTTAAAACCACATGTCTAACTTACATAAACAAAGCGCTCATAAAACAGCTCGCTCCTGGTACGTGGTCAGCTTCTTTCGGACTTAAAAAGGACATGACTCAGTGGAATATGAGTGTTCTTTCTGTGACAGAGTCACATTGTACTAATGGTGAGTCTGTTCTGTGCTTTTATTACGTTAGAGATGGTTCATGTTAAACTTTTCAGAGATTATACGTCTGCGGGTCATACACACAGACCGTATATATGAATGGACAGATATCGTCGCCCCGTAGTGTT
This sequence comes from Boleophthalmus pectinirostris, assembly GCF_026225935.1. Classification (NCBI taxonomy): domain Eukaryota; kingdom Metazoa; phylum Chordata; class Actinopteri; order Gobiiformes; family Gobiidae; genus Boleophthalmus; species Boleophthalmus pectinirostris. Next base: position 757,667 of record NW_026571018.1, on the reverse strand, counting down.
TTTGCAGTGAATTATTTCGCAGTGCACAGACCTCGACGCAGATCCATAAATCAAAAACGACGGCGGCAGTGCACGTTGAGTCAACGCAGAACTATACTTCAACCTTTACATCACAAACCAGGAAGATGATGAAAACTTCCTCTGGGCTCTGTTCACAGTAGTAAGTCTGACAAAATCTAGAACAAATGAGAAAATGTCCCAGTTTTATTTATGATTATGTTTGGCTAATCAACAATTTCAACCATACCTCAGTTTTCATCATTTCCCCACTGACACAACTCTGAGTGCACTGGTACATGTGATTAGAAGAGACGAGGCGCCAAACTCCAGATGATTCCAAACAGCACATACATCTGCAGTCTTCATTTTACCACTGAGCACATTTACTTCAGTGGGTTTGATCCCAGTCACAGGTTGTTGAGCTCAGTGTCGGGAACTACACCGGAAGTTGTCATTGCATGTTTCCAAACGTCTTCCTGGTTTGTGACGGAAGCGTGTGTAGAGATGATTGTACTTGCTGTCCCAATCCCAATCCCAAACTAGCTGGCATTAGCCAGTGTTGTGCAAGTTCATACTTTTCATGAAGTAGTTCAAAGTTCAGTTCACACATGTTCAAAGTTCATAGTTCACAATTTTAATTTTGAACTAGTTCAAAGTTCAGTTCATTTTATTTTTAGGTGAGATATGTAAATAAAAGGCTGCATTTATTTTTCAAACTGACTTCTAGTTTACAACAACTTTACAAGATCCACTGTTGGACAAGTGACTTTAACACTGTAATGTGTTATTTATGACTTGTTACTGTCATTTCAAAGTCATTTGTTACATTACAATATTACTGTGTTTAAAATGTAAATGTGACGGTCTACGCGGGCGCACCTCCGGCGTTTCACCGCTGGTGATATCGTGGTGATTTTAGCAAATTTGTATGAAGAAAAACAAAAAACCCACCACTTCAATCCAGGTTAAAAAAGCATTGTGACGCGTGTTACTGACATTTGTACCGAGTAAAATATTACCACTTTTTTCCCTATAATGCCGAACATTACTTTTTACATTACAGCAAAAAGCAACGCATTACAGTAATTTGTTACTTTTATAACGCGTTACTCCCAGCACTGACAAGATATTAACCATAACCACTATAGAGCCACGCGCGGAGCAGCACGTAGATTTCAGAAAATAGGATCCATCCTACTTCTTGAAGCTCTACGCGAGCGTAGGCGCGTATCCTCGTCAAAATACACAGAGAGCATGTATCTATTGTTGCATTTGTGCATTTTTACCATCAGCACTTCGTGCTCCCTGGGCAGCTGCCGGTGGAGTTGAATTCGCGTTGACGCGCGGCTGTGGTTTTGCGAGGTTAAGTGCGAGCAGATCGTCACTCGTCAGGTGAAAACTAATTCCGATGTTTAATTGAACCCCAAGAGTGACGTACGTCGTTCATCACACATACTTTGAACAAATTCACGTTCACGTTCTTGATTTTCAAAAGTGTTGCGTTTAGTTCAAAGTTCACTGAAAAATGAACATGTTCAAAAGAATGCATTCATGCACAACACTGGCATTAGCCCACAGTTTTTCAGTTAGTCACTCTCAAATTTTGTTGAAAATCAAACACCTAAACAGGACCATGAATGTTTTCAGACAATCTAAAAACTTATCAGGCCGTGTTTGCTAATGTGTGCCTTGTGTCACCATGGTAACTGCTGAACATTTCACCAGACTATACACTAGACTATGTAGTACTCCCACGGTGTGATGTCACTGCAAAGTATTCTATTGACACTTTTGACAACAGCAGGAAGTGTCGTGATGTCGGATAAACGTCAATTCCAGTTAATACTTTTCTATCTGATTTGAGCACAGACAGATTTGTGCAGTTCCGATGTTAAAGATGTTCACAGATTACATCTCGTCTCACATTCAAACTGCACAAATCTCTCAACATCATGAAATCGATTTTTAATTTGAATTGTAGAATCAGTCTGAGTGAACAAGTGACTTCTGTTTTATCCCTGAGCATAACATTAGTTTATTTGAGTGTGACTAATGTGTGGTCATTGTTTCCTTTAAGTTTTCATCTTTCTTCTCTTGATAGTTGTGGATAAATTCTTCATGGTAGAATGTTTATTCTTTGTGGAGCTTGTTGGTTGAAGATTTGATGATGGGGCAGATTTATGAAGCTGACACACGACATACATTTACACAGGTATTTTAATGGAAGTGACGTTTACCTGACACCGCTGCTCTTCCGGACACTGTGAAAAAGGTCTGTTGCTAAAAATAAATGACTACACTGTTATAGTGAGACGACCCACTTCTCCACAGATCTGACCTGTACTTTGACCTGATAGTGCCACCTTCTTGTAGCCAGGCTGGTGCCACCTAGTGCCTCCGCTCAATTTCATTTCTCTCTAGCGACTAGGTCAGGAATCAGAATACACTAAACTGTTTGCAAAAACCCCGGAAGTGCGAGTTCCGGCACCAGCCAATCAGAGAAGAGCCAGATATTCAATGTTGTCAATGATTCCCGAGATTGAGGATTTAAAGCCAGAATAAAGAGAATATTTGGTGAATTATATCAAAGGGATATTATTGTTCTTCTTCCTACAGGATTTGGGAAAAGCTTAATATACCAGTTAGTCTCATTAGCGGAGCATTACATACGTCACGACCAAACAGCAGCGATTGGTTAAATGATAAAAAGTACCTGCCTACTGTCAAGTGAACGAAATCTAACACTGCGAGGTCAGACGGTTTGTACGAAGTGAAATGAATTAAACTGGCTGATGAATCAGGCTAACCTTCTTGTCTTCATGAGGATAAGTTTAATGCCATACTGTGAAACATTCTGTGTATGGAGTAAGAAAGCTTTCAAAAATATTCATGTGCAAAGAATAGAAATCCGTGCGCATTTGGACAGCAGGACAGTTTGGTAGTGTTTGGTGTAAACTGGGACATTTCAGCGTCCCGAGGAACTTTTGGTTGCATTTCAAGACTGACTGATGCTCACTGTGGCTGTAGCCGTGAATGTTTTAATCTAAACATGCAGAAAACACCGATATTTGCCAATTACCCCTGGGATAACATTACATTTGATGTTCGCCAACTGGCTCCACTCTGTTTCTACTAAGATATAGGTGCAATTTCCCTTTCAGAGGAGGTGTTTCTGCACAGTATTACACAGCAGCGTTTGGTTCCCGAATTCAGTGTGGCAAGACAAGACATTTTTACAATAAATTTGAATGAACCCACTTGTTGGTCGCTGTTGTAGCTCCTTGTTGTGCTATTACTCTGTTTTTACCTTCTGCTACAAACTTGAGCTGCACAGTCTTGATCTTGATCGATGTTTCTTCTGCTCGATAAATAATGTCTGTGAAGTGATGACGTATTTTTGACAGTAAAGTTCCGTCTGTGAATTCGTATTCGTACTGATGAAAGCGTAATCATAAATTTTCATTTTGTGATTGTAATTCTTGACGTCATAACTTTTCAATTCGTATTCTGATGGATAAAATACACACAAAATATTTTATGTACGACTGGACTCATTTGAGAGTTTACAAATATTTATTTTATGCTCAACTACAGACAAACATGCACGGATTTCTATTCGTTGCACACCAATATTTCTGAAAGCTTTCTCACTCCATATCTGTGCTCCATAAGAAAAGTTACATAGTTCTACTTTAACCAAGTGAAATAATTAATAAAGGCAGTCAGAGTCCAAGTCCCTGTAAGGTGTGTGTGTGTGTGTGCGTGTGTGTGTGCAGTGTGCAGCAGACTAAAGAGAAGTTGGAGTAAAACATAATTATCGAGTTCTATTTTTGGGCCAATTTGAAATGTTGAGCAGGTCTCATTAAAATCAGCCCAACACTCGGCAAAGTCCTGCTAACGCTAACGCTAACTGAACTTTCCTCTGAATTATTCATAACAGTTATTCTCCAAATTTTAACAAGAAATTGAGAAAGTTCCCATGTACTTTTGGAGTGTGCTCATTCAGAGTGTGAGTGTGAGTGAGTGTGAGCATGCTCTTTGACTTCATTCATTTCATCATCAGCACAAATCATTCATGGAAGTGTTGAGGGTTTAACTCCAGCTACGTCCACTGTGGTCATCATGGTTAAAGATGCACTACGGAACTTTTCTGTATGTCCAGCATCTGTGAATCAGAAAGGTACTGGCCCAAAAATTTGCACAATTACTGAGAGTATTCAATTGTGTCTTAATTCTAGCTTTGCCTTGGTTTAGTCCCTGGTTTAGTCTGTGATTCAGCCTTAGTTTAGTCCTGGTTTAGTCCTGATTTAGTCCCTTGCTTAGTCCTGCAGCCCTCGTTTAGTCTAGTCTATAGTTTAGCCCTGGTTTAGTCTGTGATTCAGTCTTAGTTTAGTCCTGGTTTAGTCTGTGATTCAGTCTTAGTTTAGTCCTGGTTTAGTCCTGGTTTAGTCTGTGATTCAGTCTTAGTTTAGTCCTGGTTTAGTCTTAGTTTAGTCTTGGTTTAGTCTGTGATTCAGTCTTAGTTTAGTCCTGGTTTAGTCTGTTATTCAGTCTTAGTTTAGTCCCTGGTTTAGTCCTGGTGTATATCACTATAGTTTTCCACAGACACAGTCCTGGAGCTGCAGGATTCATCTCAATCCAATGAAAATTTTAATGCAATGAACAAATGACAAAGGGTGACATTTTTCAAGTACATCATTTCCTCTAAAAACGACTGAATCTCCTGCATCTCTGCAGAAAAGCAGCTAACACTGTAGAGCTGCACAAACATGTTCTGAACTTATGGATGTGCCAATATGATGCTAGTTGGAGGTGCGCAAAAATATTGAAACATCAAGATATCGTATCGTTTAATGTGATGATACAGTATCGATACTGTGGGCTGCTATGTTGATATATCACCAAGAGTATTTTTTGGTGTATTTTAGTCAATTCTTTTGTTACAGCTACAGTTTTGTTGCATAAACAAGTTTCCTTCCTGTAAACACATTTGATATTTTCACTGTTTTGATCATTACCGTATTTTCTGAGCTAATAGTTAATCCTCCAACCCCATCAAAAAACGACTGCGCACCCCACAATCCACTCTGGTGTCCCAGCACGACTTCAGCAAACTACAAAACCGCACCACCCACAGAACACACAAACACACACGGAGCAGACAGCGACCGCACAGCGAAAAACACCCACAGATACACTCATCACTCCACGCACACGAGGAACGGAATGAAGGAACGAACTGAAAAAGCAAGTGCAATGTGCCACTTCTAGATACAACTGAACAACTGAGTCACTGTGAACACGCCGACAATCCAGCGTCCCAGACAGCCCCCTCCCTACACGCCACAACTGAACAAAGCCCAGAGTCACCGTGAACGCCACAAACAAACAAAACCACTCACCCATCACACTGTTGGGTTTCCTTTAAAGTCCCATGCGATTTATTTGTTTATTTGTTTGTTTATTTGTTGAGTTTGAAAGTAGACAATTTAATGACAGTGCGCCTTATAATCCAGAGCGACTAATAGTGTGGAAAATACGGTAAAATGTTTGTGTTTCATATGAACTTTGCACAAAAATTGGTTTAACAAATCACAGCCATGATTTAGTCTTTATTTTTTACTGAATCACATTGAATCGATTTGAAATATATCATATTGAATCATATCGAAACATAAGCTCACTGTATCGAGATATATATCGTATCATGTATCGTGTATCGAGGCATGTATCGTATCAGCAACTTCTGAATGATACCCAGCCCTAATACTATTCAGTACCGATACTGAACATTTTGATGGATCGCATATCGGCTCTGCTGATATCGGTTCTATCAATATCCTATTTTGGGTGATGATTTAAGGGACAACGCTGACCAAAAAAAACAAAAAACAAAAAAACACTTGTAATATATTTTTCAAAGTTGTTCTGCAGTTACTTTAAATAATAAATAACAGTTACAAAAAACACATTTGGATTTTTTTTTTTTTTCCGTACGGCGTTTATATTTAATTTAAAGGAAATACATGCCTTGGTATCAGTTGATATCAGAAATATCAACATCGGTATCGGAACAGAAAAACTGGAAGGTGATGATTCTTGTGTTATTTTGTCAGTCTTTTAGTCAATTCTTCTGGACGTGTTTGAAATGTGAACAGAATCCTATTATTAAAACAGAAATAACAAATCTAATCACAATCTCAATTGTTTGTCAGAAAAATGACAGTTTGATATTTTTCCCAAATCCTTCATCCTGACGCAGAACTGTTCCCAGAGCGCTTATTGTGAACACACTCTCTCCTGTCCTCACGCACCCGTCTGTGGACTTTTCTTCTGTGTGTTGTGCTTTCAGTATCGGAGCTTGTTGACTTGCAGTGGCCACTTCTCCTGTCGTCCCTCCCTCTTTTTTTCTCCTCTTTTTTCCCCCTCTTTTTTTCCTTCTTGCTGTTTCCAGGGAGACATTTGGCTCTGCACAACAATCCTGCCACTGTTTGGGACCAAGACACTCTTTCTGCTCCTCCTCTCTCTCTCTCTATCTCTTTTTCTCTCTCTCCCTTTCCTCTCCTCTTTCTCTCTTCTTCTACATCTTCTCTCTCTTTCTCTCCTCTCCCTCGTCTCTCTCTCTCTATTCTCTCTAACGTCTATCATTTCTCTCCTCTACTGCCCCATCTCTCTCTTTTCCTTTCTTCATCCCCTCTTTATCTCTCTCTCATAGATTGTACATAAATGAACCCATCTCACCTTTCTAAACAGGAAGTGAGCATGGGCGCACTTCTGGCTCCACTGATTCTCGCTCCAATTCACTTTCTATTGAAAAAGTGTGCAGTTGCTGCAGTCAGGCGTCGTTTTGGTCTTAAAATTTTCATATTAACGTGTTCTACATGATCCTGTTTTTTTTTATTTCCCTATTTTGTTCATAAACCAAGATAAGAACTTAAGAACATGAATAAGAGGCGCCTTTGCACAAAGAAAGTTTGGAGTGAACGAGAAACATGTGAGGGACTGGAGAAAAGAAGAGAACACTCGGACACTCGAACACTCGAACACTCGAACACTCGAACTGTCGAACTGCTATCAGAGCTGTATTTAGCCAATGTGGTGGCCCTGGGTACTATACCTCACAGAGGCCCCCTGCACACACACACACACACACACTTGTTGACTGACTCAACTGACAGATTGGGGGAAGAGGGAAAATGATCATTATTATTGTTGTTATTAGGAAATTAGTGTCCAGTTATGTTTGGCAATTTAACATTTTCAAGTAAATAACATATAAATAAAAAAAAATATTTGAAAGTTTGTGTCGTGTGGTGCCCCCCCACTGGTTGTGAATGGTTGGGGCCCTGGGCACGGTGCCACTGGCCCATGTGGATAATCCGGCCTTGCTGCAGTGAAGAAAACAAAGAAAGCTAATAGTGGGCTAAAAGCTAGATTTAGCCCGAGTTGGCAGAGTTGCTCAGAAGTGACACCGAGGATGAAGAATTCAGTGGATTTAGTGATTTGGAGTGAGATGGAGAGTTTGGTAAACCTGTTCTGTTGTTTATGTTATAATTATCTGAAGAACTGTTCATATGTGACGTTAACGTTAACAGACCAGACGTCTTGTTGTTGTTCTGTTCTATTGTTATTACTAGAACTTGCCTTTGAAGATGAAATGTCGGTTCTGGTCTTTGATTTTATAAATTTCATTTCTCCCAAAAAATTTGACTTATAGTCCAGTGCGACTTATATATGTTTTTTTCTTCTTCATGATGCATTTTTTTGGCTGGTGCGACTTTTACTCTGGAGAGTCCGGAAAATAGGACAATAGTTTTGAGAGCTTTGGCCATGCCCCCTTTTCAGTCGACCAATTGATGAGCAGGACATGTGTTTAGTGGATGACAGTCCTACAGTAAAGACGTACCTATGTCTTTGAGCAGTGATCCGTTCTCAGACTTCCATCTCTCTTTCTTCTTGTCTGGACTGCTCTTCCTCCGCTCTTTCCTCTCTCCTTCCTCTTCTCCTTCACTCCGTTCTGCCTTTTCTTCTCCCCTTTGTGTTCTTTCTCTGTGGACACACAACAGCTCAGGTTAAACACTTCAACTCAATACAAATATTCAAAAGTGAAAGTGCAAAGGACAGAATTAGAACAACATGGAAACCTGACTTGGTTTGGTGGCTCGTGGTCAATATTTATCACAGTTGTACATCAGTTAAGTTGCTCTTTGTGGGAAAAAGTCAAAAAGAATAAAAACACAGGTAGCAAGTAGAAAGTAGTAGTACAAGTAGAGCCAAGTTCTAAACCAGAATCCTTCTGCCTATGTCATCAACACGGAAAACTCCATCCAGAGACAATTTACGCATAAGGAAGACATTTTCTGACAAATTTAACATTGATTGAACAAAAATAGAGTTGTTATTGTTTTGTATTAGTCTAATCATAACTACTGTGCAATTTATGTTGCCTTTATGGTTGCTAGGTAACAGTTTGATGGAATTACCTCTGCTCCCTGTGTCCAGGAAGTCAAATGATAAACTTTACCAGAATTAAAAAACTAGGCACGATTTTTACTAAAATATAACAAACACATAATTAACTATGTTTGAGTGAAAACATAGAGTTATATGATCCAGGGACCTTCAGGTTTAAGTGCCACACATAGACTGTATAAAAAGAGGACTAATGAAGTGTGACGTCCCCCAGGCTAGCAGTTATAGGGGCGAATTTGGACCCCAATTCCATGTTAGGAATAAGAATTGATTTATGGAGAAAATAGTGAAATAAAACCACCAGGATCATGTAGAGCAGGTTAATACAAACACTTTAAGGCCAAACTGAGGAGTCTGACAGCAGTAGGTACAGAGAGAGCAGCGAGAAGTTTTCAAGTTTTTAAAAAAGAATTGGAACCAGAGTGGAAAGAGCCGGAAGTGCACCCATGTTCTTGTATTGGGAACGCCGGGGCTAGAGGATCAGCTATGTCCATTTATATACAGCTACAATCTATGGCTCTAATCTGTCTCTAACACGTCTGTAAATGTGTTTGCTCAGGGTCAAGTATACACAAAAAGTGACTAACATTATAGAAATGTCACTTATTTGCCTTGTTTGTGATAACACAGTGCCAGTGTGCCCCCTTCTCTGTCAGACGGTGCCCCCAGTGAGAGCCTGTGTGTGTGAGGCTCTTGTTGTCCCAGACCCCACTGTCTAAACCCACAGCAGCTCCACGCTTCACCAGACCTCTGTTCATCTGCCTCCTCTGCTCTGTGGGCTCTGCGGACTGTCCTGAACACGAGCAGAGCAGAGGATACGGACAGAGTTACTGTCACTTAAATTTACTTGAGGAAATTTTGAAAGAAATTATACTTTTCAGGGTACTTTTCTAGCAGCATACTTCTCTTACTTGAGTAAAAGTTGTCCCACTGTGAGTGAGTCTAAAGTGACAAACACTTTATGTGACAAATTGAAATTATTTGAGCATTTGTGTTTTTTTTTGCAGCAGCTCCTTCAAATATGATTTAGTGATTTTAGTGTTTCATTTTTGAAATTTGAAAATATCAAATTTTATCAAACCAAAGATGTTCATTTTTAACCAGATTTTATCCTTCAAATTACATGAACATAAAATTATTCTCGACAGTGAAGATGGTTACTCAAGTAATTTCTTAAACCACTACTTGGTTCTTCTATTTGAGTAATATTATTTTTGAAGCCATGTTTACATGATGTTTTTAATTCCAAATTAATTGTTCAGCATTAAATAGATCAGAATTAAAATACTCTCCTTGGAGTTTACATGGAAATAATAATTCCAAATTGAGGTTTACATGGAAAACTGATTAAATGGTCTTTATTTAATGTGTCTCAGTGTCTGGGGGTGGGGAAGGTTCTGATTGGACAGAGACACCAACGGATGTACATCGACCGGAAGAAAACACACACTTCAGCTGCTACCGGCTTTTCTGTCATCTCTGTTTGTCGTTACGCCACAAACACAAATATGATCCAAAATTTTTCCACCGTGGTTCTGATGATAATTGCACAGCAGTTGGAGAATTGTCTCATCACACTTTACGTCTGTCAGCTGAGGAGGAGAAGGGAAGAGTGTTGGAGAAGGAGGAAGAAGACAAAGTGAGTGTGAGGCTGCTCTACCTCAGCCCACTCCCACATCCCGCTCACAAATCCAAAGAGACGTGGATCAAAGTCCCAACCCAGGACTGGTGGAGCTGGATTGTCCGGATCACGTCAGAAGAGTGACACAACGAGCATGTGCCGAACGACCAGAATTATTTTTAAGAAGAATAAATGTGAAATATGACCCAGCAAGAAATTCATTCAGCTTCAAAAATTGGAAAAAAACACACCCATTTACTCTGGAATTAAGTTTAATTCTGATTAATAATTTCCATTAGGAATTAAGCATTTTTTAAAGTGTCTTTTTGAAGCAGAATAAATTTTTATTCAGAATTCAGTTATTTTTATTTGGTATTAAAGCTGTCATTTAAACGTGGCCAGTGTTACTCTTGACTTTGTTTTCTTCTCTTTCATGTGACCGTGCTGCCTGACACAGTTGTCATTGTGAAGGCAAATGTCACAGTTGGCTCCTGTAGGTCCGATGGGGAACATCCAAAGGTCACCTCTGAAACGTCTCTGATGGAGGGTCTGCCACCTCTTTGTCTCCATGGAGATGTTAGTGCTTTAAGTGTTCCACAGTATGGCAATAAACATATCTCCATGGACACAGACAACGCTACTAGGCCAAGTTACAGGTCAGATCTGCGAGGAGGTGACGGTCTCCAAAGTTATTCCTCATTCACCTTACGTATTCCGAGCACCATAGTGAGTTTATAAGAGCTTTTCACAACTCTCCGAGACCGCAGTTCTGCTGTGACAGTAAAGCTAACCACAACTAGCCTGCAAACGGGCACATCCTGATTCTTGAACAATAGAACACTTTATAATCAGATGCAGACAGTACACGGCAGAGTTCTTTATTGACCTCAAGAGCTGCTTATACAATGATTTGCTCAAGTCCATGCAGAAACATAGGGGCCGGGCCTTTCACCTTCACGTGTGAGCGTGTGGTGTCGACAGTAAAATGCTGAAAGCGCCACAGGTCTCACCCACACCTCTCTTTTTCTCTTTTGTTTTATGGCAGAAGCAGAGATTGCAGAGGCCTTTTAGCGCCCCCAGGGGGATCTGAGAGGGACTCAGGGGAGCGCTGCTAAAATGTTCCTTTGTGATTCTTTAATGTGTGGAGTGCTTTATCTTGTGATCTCCCACACAGCACCATCCAGGCGACAGTTTCACTATTTAACACAAGCTCATCTGATCTGCTCCTGTTTTCTCGTGAACAAATGAAAAAGTCTATCTGTGTTTTGAACGAGTCTTTCCCACTTTAAAAACACTGATTGTTAAATGTGGGAACTAGTTTTACAAAATGTGCATCAGACATGAGAGAAAACCAATGCCTCAACATAAGTTTTACCATCCTCACAATGATATTAAAGACACTGTCCCTGATTTTGAGCATCTTCAGAAACATGAAAAACAGAACTAGTTCATTGTAAACAGTTTGCACTGGTCCAAAGTTCTTCCTCTCTTACCTTCTGTATTCAGAGCATCCTCATCCTCATTATTCAACATGATGAGTTTATAAGAGCTTTTCACTAAATCTAGTCCTGCATTTAGATTTGGTTTGGTCTTTGGTATAGTCCTGGTCTAGTACGGATTAAGTTCCCAGTTCAGTCAAAATGTTAATGTTCAAGTGTGAACGCACCCTAAAGCAAGAAAACCAGGACTAAACCAGGACTGAACCAAGACTACATCAGGACTAAACCAGGACATAACCAGGACTAAATTCTGTCTAGACCAGGACAAAACCAAGACCACACCAGAACTACACCAGGATTAAACCAAGACTAAACCAAAAATAAAACAAGACTAAACCAAGACTACACTAGGACTAAACAGGACATAACCAGGATGTAACCAGGGCCAAACTCAGTGTAGATTAAGACTAAACTAGTACTAAACCAGGACTATACAAGGACTAAACCAAGACTAAACCAGGATTTAACCTGAACTAAATTCTGTCTAGGCCAGGACTAAACCAGGACTACACTAGTACTAAACTGGTTTAGTCCTGGTTAAACCAAGACTTAAACCAGGACTAAACCAGGACTAAACCAAGACTAAAACAGAACCAAACCAGGACAGAACCAGGAAGTAGTCAGGACTAAACCTAGATTAGGACTAAACCAAGATTTAACCAAGACTACACCAGGAAATCAGGACTAAACCAGGACTAAACTAGGACTAAACCAAATTCTAAATGAGGACTATACCATGACTATACCAAGAATTAACCAGGACTAAACGTGGACTACACCAGGACGTGCATCCTTGGTGTCTGAAATGAGGTCAAAGCTGGCGTGTGTGAGGGGAGAGAGCTGTTGCTAGGCAGACTTGAGCTAATCCATTTTCAAACCACGCACCAAGGAGAGGCTCTGCTTTCCACAGGCACAGAGCAGCCCACCGCCTTCAAACATCTGAATGTAGGGCAACAGCATTCGATTAAAGACGCACTCGGGAACTTTTCTGGTGCGGGGAAACACTCACCCATCTGTCTCTGAGGGTTGACAGAAGTACTGAAAATCAGATACTCATCGATACTAAAACTAGACTCATTTAAGCGGGTATTGATACTAAAACATTATTTGGCATGAATGTTCCACAGTATGACTTTAAACATCTTGCATTTGTCCAATTGCATATGTTTCATTGCTTCAAGGAAATCAAACATTCTTCTGTGAGTGGAGGTGCCTCTCCACAGATCATGCTGATGCCACCAGATTGTCTCTATGGAGGTAAACAAAGTTTAATGTCACACTGTGGAACATTCCAGGCAAAGCAGCAACATCTCCATGGAGACAAGCATGTACCTCAACAAAAAAGTGACACAGTGTAGCATTACATGTTCAAAAGGTAACACAGGCGTATTCCAGTGTCATTTTGAGATTTCAATTCTTCCAGTTTTGACAATACATTAAAGGTCTTATATTAGACACAATTTCTTTTGTTAGAATGTTGTTACCTCCTGTTGTGTTTTATTCACAAGTTTGACTAACTCTTTATTATTAGTCTGTCTACATCCTTAAAGCTCAAAAAGCTCCTGTGCCCTTGTGATGTCATGAAGTGGAAGTTTTCAAGTTTTCAAAGTACTGTTTACCTTTAGTTCAGTAGAGATGATCAATTCCAGGACTCAGCTTTATGGATTAAGAAAACTTTCAGAAATATTCATGTGCATAGGATGGAAATCTGTACATTTTTGGGAAATCCGTACATATTTGTCTGTAGTTGAGCATAAAATAAATATTTGTAAACTCTCGAATGAGTCCAGTTGTACAGAAAATGTATTGTGTGTATTTTATCCATCATAGTCCTGGTTCAGTCCTGGTTTAGTCCTGGTTCAGTTCTGGTTCAGTCTGTATGCGGTGCAAAAGTTCAGCATCTTGATCAATATTTCTTCTGTTCAATAAATGACAGATTTTTGACAATCGAGTCGCGTCTGTGAATTCGTATTCATACTGAAGAAAGTGTAAATTGTACAGTTTCATTTGGTGATTGTGATTCTTGATGTTGTAACTTTTCAACTTGTATTCTGGATAAAATACACCCAACACATTTTATCAGTCTTGGGCCATCAGGACCTGTAAGTCCTTCTCTGTTGGCCTAAAAAAATCTCTGAATAACAAATTGATGTTAATTATATTATTATTAAATAATTCCAAATGGTCTGTCCGCTTCCTTTCAGAGTTTTTCTGATGCCTGTGCTGCTTCCACACATAAACTTTCATATTAAAGTATTTGACCAATCACATTTCACTCATCATTTGTTGCCAGGCAGAGTCAAAGTCAAAGAAATCTGATGCCTTCACAATCCATTCTGCAGGCCCTCCAACACAAAAGAAATGTCCATGAAACCATTTCTTCAACCAATCAGATTCTGAGTTGGTGTCACCAGGGTCTTCTAGAAGCGAACGACGTCACTGGATTCAGACCCGTGACTGGACAGAGCTCGAACCAGCCAAAACAGCAAACTGCGTCTGTAGCGGAACTAGGACTAAAGCAGATCTAAACCAGGACTACACCAGGTCTAAACCAGGACTACACCAGGTCTAAACCAGGTCTAAACCAGGACTACACCAGGTCCAAACCAGGACTACACCAGGTCTAAACCAGGACTACACCAGGTCTAAACCAGGACTACACCAGGTCTAAACCAGGACTACACCAGGTCTAAACCAGGTCTAAACCAGGACTACACCAGGTCTAAACCAGGACTACACCAGGTCTAAACCAGGACTACACCAGGTCTAAACCAGGTCTAAACCAGGACTACACCAGGTCTAAACCAGGACTACACCAGGTCTAAACCAGGACTAAACCAGGACTAAACCAGGACTAATCTTGGACTTGAGAGAGAGCGTGAGAGAGAGTGAGAGAGAGTGAGAGAGTGTCCGCAAAGCGTGATCAGGCGACAGTTGCACTGGGCCCCAGGTAGCGCGGAGCACCGGTCCCGGCGCGGTCCTTTTGCCTCCGGTCACCCGACAGTCTACGTGGGTGCACCTTCGGGCCCATCCCGACAAACAGTCCCCTCACTTCTCTGTGCACAGAATCTCCACACGATTCTTTAAGGTGGAAGAGATTGTGTTTGAGGGAAGGTTTGTGTGTTCAACAAGTGTGACTAAAACAAAACAAAACACAACAATAACATAATGAAGATGAGTTTGTATAATATTGGAGTTTTAAAATGTAGAGTTTAGTGTCCTTCTCAGTTGTCGTTTTGTGCCCTACTTTCCCTGTTCAACCTCTCCATGTGAATTGGAGCTGGTCCTTGTCATTTCTGGTCACGTTCAGGGTTTTCCGAGGAGAGGAGAGGAGGAAGAGAAGAGGAGAGAAGAGGAGGAGAGGAGAGACAGGTGAGGAGGAAGAGAAGAAAAGGGACAGGAGGGGAGAGAGAATGAGAGAGGAGAGGAGGAGGAGAGAGGGAGCGGTCGAATGCTTTGGTTCAGTCGTGAGGAACCTTCACAGTGAAATCAGTAAACCATGACAAGACAAACCCACCATCTGACAGACAGAGAGAGAGAAGGAGAGAGGAGGAGAGGAAGAGGGGATAGAGGAGAGAGAGAGAAGGAGAGAGGAAAAAGGAAAAGAGAGGAGAGAGAGAGAAGAGGAAGAGAGGAAGGAGAAAGGAAGAGAGGAGAGATACAGAGGGAGACAGGAGAGAGAGGAGGAGAGGAGGGAAAGAGAGAGGAGAGAGAAGAACAGAGATTAGAGAGAGGAAGAAAGGAGGGAGAGAGAAAGAGAGACGAGGAGAGAGGAGAAGGAGGGAGGAGTGAAGAGAGAAAGAGAGGAGGGAAAGAGAAGAGAATGAGGAAGGAGTGAGGAGAGAAAGGGGTGAAAGAGAAGCGACTGAGGGAGAGAGAGGGAGAAGAGTGGAGGAGAGAGGAAAGATGATGGCGAGAGAGGGAGAGAAAGAGAGAAAAGAGAGGAAGAGAGGAGGGAGAGAGAAAGGGGGGAGGAGGGAGAAGAGAGAGAGAGAGGGAGACAGGTGAGAGAGGGAAGAGAGAGGGAGACAGGACAAGAGAGAGAGGAGGGAAAGAGGGAAGAGAAAGAGAGGTTTGGGGAATGTAAAGGCCCTGGAGGAAGTATTTGTCCTCAGGAAGTGTGTGTTAGCATGCTAGTTGTTGTAAAACTCCATTGTGATGGGGGAAGTTGTGAAAGTTGAAAAGAGAATTTGTCGTGTCTTTGACGTTTTGAAGTCGGTAAAAGTCGGGCATTTCTCTCCCTCACGTGAACAGAATTGAGATGTTCACTCGTTGTTTCTGCACAAATCCACAGGTTTCTCACATTTGTCCTTCTTTCCTCAGGAGTATGTCCAGATCTGCAAGGACAATGCTTTTTCTCTGATTGGCTAACCCACCTGTCAATCAACCCAATCTGAAGTCAAAAGGAAGAAGCACTGCTGCTGTCGAGTCAAACCTGAGAATGAGTGTGAAGAAATGTCTAATAACCAGAGACGAGGAGGGAGGGGGAGAGAGAGAGAGAGAGAGGAGGGAGAGAAAGAGAGAGGAGGAGGGAGAGAAAGAGAGTGGAGGAGGAGGGAGAGAGAGAGGGGAGGAGGGTGAGAAAGAGAGAGGGGAGGAGGGTGAGAAAGAGAGAGGAGGAGGGAGAGAAAGAGAGAGGAGGAGGGAGAGAAAGAGAGTGGAGGAGGAGGGAGAGAGAGAGGGGAGGAGGGTGAGAAAGAGAGAGGAAGAGGGAGAGAAAGAGAGAGGAGGAGGGAGAGGAGAGCAGAGGAGAGCAGAGGAGAGAGGGAGAGAAGAAGAGGAGGAGGACGATGACGAGGAGGGGGAGGAGGAGGAGGAAGAGGAGAGCAGAGAAGTGAGGGATAGAGTGAGAGGAGGAGGGAGAGAGAGTGAGAGGAGGAGGAGGGAGAGGAGAGCTGAGGAGATGGATAGGAGGTTATGGACTCGACACATCATTATAAAGACAGGACCATTTTTCACATAAACTGCACCGAGGAAAACAGAGGCAGCCAGAGAGAGAGAGACAGAGAAGGAGAGAGAGGGACAGAGAAGGAGAGGGAAAGGGAGGAAGAGAGAGCGAGAGAGACAGGGGGAGGAAGGAGAGAGGGAGAGGGCAAGAGGGTGAGAGAGAGAGGGAGAGAGGGGAAAAGACAGAAGGAGAGAGAGAGGGAGGGGGAGAGAGTGAGAGAGAGGGAAAGCAGAGGGAGGATCTGCTGAGTCAGGAAAGAGAGAGAGAGGAGAGGAGTAAGATAAAGAGTGAAAAAAACAGGAACGAAAGACGCAGAGATGGAGAGGGGAGAGATATTTGATAAGACACAGAGAGAGTGACAAACAAGATAGAGAGAGATGGAGGAGGGAGGAGATGGAGAGAGAGGAGGGGAGAGAGAGTGAGGAGATAGAGAAAGAGAGGAGGGAAGAGAGGAGAACCTAGGATCAAACAGAGAAACAGAGAGAGGGAATAAGAGAGAGAATGAGGGAGAGAGTGATGGAGAGAGATAATGAGTCTGCTTAAATATGGAACATAAAAACGGTTTGTTTTACGCAGGGTTTGTGAACACAACTTGAGGCTCATATGATTTTTATGGAGTGGTGTTGGGCTCAGTATTCACCAAAGAACCAGAGGATCACCAGTTCAAGTCACTTCAGAAGTCCTTTTTGGGTTCTGTCACAGTGACAGCAGTTGGTGCACCAGTCCTTCCACTGGATCCAGAAGTTCTTAGTTGGGTTGGTTTTGGTTGGTGTGAAAGCTTCAGTTGCACTCGGATCTGGACTAAATCAAACGAACCGACACCTCAAAAAAGAGCTGGTCCTGGTCCTTGACTCCGCACCCAATGCCAAACTCTGGTCCCTCTGGTGAGATGCCAACTCAGGTCTAAACCAGAGACAGTAGGTCCAAACTAACTATTCCAAATGCATTATGGGAGGACACGCTCGGACTCCTCCAATTTCCACTGTCCCAAATTGGGTCCCTGTGCCAAGGTTAAGGGTTGTGACGAGGCCCGGGGTTGGGTCTGGACGCCTGCCCCGTGGCTGGTGGTCTGGAGGTTTGCAAGGCTGGGACAGAGTGACATGAGGTCCCCACTTTTTATTTTCAGTGCCGCCCGTTCCCTGTGGAGATGGTGCATCTCGGCCTCACTTCTGAGACGTCTGGAGCACGGGAAAGTCTCAGCATCAGTGGAACCTGCTGTGCACGAGCCTTGGCTATACAACAATCAGACCAGTACTGGTAGGGCTGGGCGATCTTAAACTTGATATGGATCCTGACATATCGTATATATCGATATAATGTTTATATTCAATTCTGGTTTCGCCGCTTCGCTTGTTTACCTTCTCTGTGCGCGTCCCCGCCTCCCTGATTTTGCTAGACTATGTCTCATTCACTCCTCACTATCACCGTGAACGCCGAAAGTTGGTGCCAGTGAAAATCTTCTAGCACCATGAACCTTTTCTACCATTTCACATTCTTCCACAGACAAGACCATCAGCAGCACATCCTCATATTCCACCAAGTCGTGTCCTTTAGTCCGAAAGTAGCTGAACCACATGAGCAGCACAAGGAATGCGCTGTTTAGGCAAATTAACCATGCGCTTTTAAGTTTAGTTTCTGTAAAACGTAAACACGTGAAGCTGCATTAAACACATGATAATGTCAAACGGGCTGATGTGGCTCTAGAGTCGTGTTGCTTTACATGATGTAAAGTTTAGTAATGTAAAGTTTATTTATGCAGAAGATTTTAATCTGCAGTGGATTGTGGGAAACCTCAGAGCTCCTTATGCTGCTGAGGAACATGGGTCTGTTAAAATAAGGAACCTCCTGAACTTCCTCTGCTCAAGGAGCTCATGGTTCTTGTATGGTTACAGAGTTAATGCAAAGATGAGTTTGAGCTGAGTTGTTTTATTTATGATTGAAAAGAAGGCAACATGTATTATTTCTTTTATTTTACAGTTATATTATTATTTATGTAATCATGGATTTTTTTTGTAATTGTGAATGTGGCAGAAGCTCTTTGTTCCTACATGAACTGTCCACCTCTTGCACTTCGATAAAAAAGGACCTTGTGGAAGTTGGCAGATTTGTTTTTGCAGGAGTTATGGGGGTTATTTTTCCTACACATATCGAGATATCGTATATCGAGATATAGAAAAATATATCAAGATATATTTTTTTGCTCCATATTGCCCAGCCCAATGTGAAAGGACCACACTGGAGTCTCGATGCTACAGAACAACTATTTTATTGCCTGGTGCAGACCAAAAAACCAAACCAGCGAAGTGAAAGTGCCCTTAAACCTTTCCTCTGTTATGTTTGACTCACAAAAGCACTAAACTGATCACAGCACAGCACTGGAACTGAAAGAGCAGAGTTTTGCATCACGGTGATGTTAACAACAACTAGCACACTAATGTGCACTTCCCAGTTCTCGGACAGTAAAATGTTTTATAATTAGATGCATCACACAGCAGATTTATTTTGAACTCAAGAGCTGCTGATACATTCTATCTGTATGGGCCAGGACACATTTTCCTCAGACACATGGGGGAAAATCAGGTGCAAGGCTTCAAAATGGACTGTTACACTGATATTAAAGTAGTATTTTTAAATCCTATTTGCACTTTTTAAAATTCACTTTCATGTGTCAGACTGTGAGAGCTGCACACAGGGACAGGGCTGTTATTGGCTTATGCACGGAAAGCTCCGGATTACAACCTGACAGCAACTTTATCTGTCCATGTTTTACCAACACACATCTGACCCACACATCACACCACATACACCCTCGTCTTCACTCTCTCCTGCCCTCCTGTTCTCTCTACTGCTCCCCACTTCCCTCCCTCTTTTCCTTCTTCCCTTCTTCCCCCTCCCTCTCCTTCTCACTACTTCACTCTCTCTATCCCTCCCTCCCTCTCTCGCTCCATTCTTCTGGTTTGTGCGTGGCTTAACATAGTCACAGGTGTAATATTTTCCTTAGTCTGGGATATAATCCTTCGTGTATGTATTTTTGGGATTTGTCTGTGGGTGTAGGTTGTTATTTGTGTACATTCTTGATGTGTAGTTGCATGTTTTATGTTTTAATTCAATGATTCTCTTTTGTCTCATACATCTGCAGTGAGTTTGTGTGTACAGTGCAGTGTGTGTGTACAGTGAGTTTGTGTGTACACTGCAGAGTGTGTGTACAGTGAGTTTGTGTGTCCAGTGCAGAGTGTGTGTCCAGTGCAGAGTGTGTGTCCAGTGCAGAGTGTGTGTCCAGTGCAGAGTGTGTGTACAGTGCAGAGTGTGTGTACAGTGCGAGTGTGTGTACAGTGTGTGTACAGTGCAGAGTGTGTGTACAGTGAGTTTGTGTGTACAGTGCAGAGTGTGTGTACAGTGCAGAGTGTGTGTACCTGAGGTGAGCTCCTCCTCCAGCAGCTGAATCTGAAGGTCAAAGATCTTCTCCTGAAGGTCACACAGAGAGTGCTTCATCCTCTCTCTCCGGGTCACCATGTAACACAGGTTACGCACCTGAAACACAAGACAGAGAGAGAGAGAGAGAGAGAGAGAGAGAGAGAGAGAGAGACCATTAACTAGCATGCATATGAGAGAGAGAGAGAGAGATGTGGTTACCACTGCAGGTTACACACCTGAAAGAGAGAGCATTAACTAACATATAAATGTGAGGGAGAGAGAGACAGGGGGATGAGGGGTTGTACTGTGTACAAATGTAGTGTCAGAGTGTGGACAGGTGAAGTCCACTCTAGTGGACTTAAGACAGTCAGTCACTCAAACATTTCAAATATGTGTTAGTTGCAGTGATTTCAGGAGAGTGTGTCTGTGTGTCTCTGTGTGCGTCTGTGTCTGCTTGTCTCTGTGTGTGTCTCTGTGTGTGTCTCTGTGTGCGTCTGTGTCTGCTTGTCTCTGTGTGTGTCTCTGTGTGTGTCTGTGTGTGTCTCTGTGTGCGTCTGTGTCTGCTTGTCTCTGTGTGTGTCTCTGTGTGTGTCTCTGTGTGCGTCTGTGTCTGCTTGTCTCTGTGCGTGTTTCTGTGTGCATCTGTATGCGTCTGTGTGTGTCTGCTTGTCTCTGTGTGTCTGTGTGTGCACCTGTGTGCGTCTCTGTGTGCGTCTCTGTGTGTCTTTGTGTGTGTCTCTGTGTGCGTCTGTGTGTTTGTCTCTGTGTGTCTCTGTGTGCGTCTGTGTGTGTTGTCTCTGTGTGTCTCTGTGTGCGTCTGTGTGTTTGTCTCTGTGTGTGTCTGTGTGTGCGTCTGTGTGTTTGTCTCTGTGTGCGTCTGTGTTTGTCTCTGTGTGTTTGTCTCTGTGTGTGTCTCTGTGTGCGTCTGTGTGTTTGTCTCTGTGTGCGTCTGTCTCTGTGTGTTTGTCTCTGTGTGTGTCTGTGTTTGTCTCTGTGTGCGTCTGTGTGTGTGTCTCTGTGTGCATCTGTGTGTTTGTCTCTGTGTGTGTCTCTGTGTGCGTCTGTGTGTGTCTCTGTGTGTGCGTCTGTGTGTTTGTCTCTGTGTGTGTCTGTGTGCGTCTGTGTGTGTGTCTCTGTGTGCATCTGTGTGTTTGTCTCTGTGTGTGTCTCTGTGTGCGTCTGTGTGTATCTCTGTGTGTGTCTGTGTGTGTGTCTGTGTGTGCATCTGTGTGTTTGTCTCTGTGTGTGTCTCTGTGTGCGTCTGTGTGTGTCTCTGTGTGTGTCTCTGTGTGCGTCTGTGTGTTTGTCTCTGTGTGTGTCTCTGTGTGCGTCTGTGTGTGTCTCTGTGTCCGTCTGTGTGTGTCTCTGTGTGTGTGTCTGTGTCTGTGTGTTTGTCTCTGTGTGTGTCTCTGTGTGCGTCTGTGTGTGTCTCTGTGTGTGTCTGTCTGTGTGTGTCTGTGTTTGTCTCTGTGTGCGTCTGTGTGTTTGTCTCTGTGTGCGTCTGTGTGTGTCTCTGTGTGTGTCTCTGTGTGCGTCTGTGTGTTTGTCTCTGTGTGTGTCTCTGTGTGCGTCTGTGTGTGTCTCTGTGTGTGTCTCTGTGTGCGTCTGTGTGTGTCTCTGTGTGTGTCTGTGTTTGTCTCTGTGTGCGTCTGTGTGTTTGTCTCTGTGTGCGTCTGTGTGTGTGTGTGTGTGTGTGTGTGTGTATAGCCTGGTGCTGTGTCCCTGTGTGCAGCAGTTATAAATAGACAGGACAAAATGTGCACAGTCTGATTAGAACACTGCATGCGACTCTAAAGGAAGAGGAGGAGCAGACAAGTCCATGAATACTGAAGGATTACAGGGAATTATGGTCTGTCTGCGCCTGACTCACACAAAATGGAACTAATAGAGCTGCGATTGTGTGGAGATTTGCGATTTATGTTTTAAAGGTCCCGTATTGCACAATTTTCACATCTATGTTATTATGTTTCCTCTTCACAAACACACTTGGAGTTGTGTTTTGTTTAACACACAAAACCTGAACATTTAGGCTGAATTCTTCTCTCAAACTGAAAACACCTTGTGATGTCATGGTAATACAGGAAGAAATGTGTTTTTAAACGTCACACACCTTCACTAGAATCACCTGGATAATTTCTGCCTTGGAATTGCCAAACTCTACTCAACTAAAGGTAAAAAGTAGGGATGTAACGATAACCAAAATATTGTGATATCATATGGTCAAAAGTCTCACAATAACATCTGATGTAATCCATCCAGTCCTTATGTTTGGAGAAGTTGCTAGTGCTAGGCTTTTGCATGTCAATGGCCACTGTTATCCTGCCACTAAAAACACTATGATTACACCAGTCTGTCCATGTGAATGTCTGTGTCAACAGAATAATATAATAATTTTAGAAGTAAAACCAACCTTGCTTTTGAAGGATTTATGTGTGAGCAGCAGCAGTGAGTTGTACTTCCTGATAGAAAGCTCAACAGCGGCGGACTGATATCCCCTGGCACCATTGCGATAACAACACATAGAGCACATGAAAAAGTCTGTTCCAGTTATGGCTAGAGCCCGACCGATATATCGTTTGGCTGATATTATTGGCCGATATGAGCACCTAGAAGCATATTGGCTATCGGCCGATATGCTTGCTGATATGTTTGCTGATAGGAGCCGATATTTCACATGGTCATGTTATATCTTGTTATAAATCTTAGACTCTCTACATTCTGTTCATTTAATCCAATTTACAGACAGATGATTGTCCTAATATGTGGCTCCACATCAGTATTTATCTGTGGAGTCATTTGTGTGTGTGTGTGTGTGTCCGTACTGTCAATGAACACACACGCAGAGTCACGTGCGTTTGTTTACACCCGCAGACATAGATCCATGTGCAACACTAAGATTATTTTCTTTTTACAGACAATCAGTTTGAGTCTGGATTAAAAGGACATTTATTAGTGCAGACTTGTGATGTGGGAGGAGCCTGTGTGAGCGCTGAGTATTGAAAATATGTCGACTCTGAAGCTAGTTTTGGTTGGCTGTTTTCTATTGGTCTATTGTAAAGTGACTATATTGGCCGTATATTTGTTACTGGACCTGCATTGATATGTAAATGAGCTGTGAATAGACGTGTGAATGATGAAATTTGCGCATATAATTAATTACTAATCGCTAATAGCGATTGTTTCTTTACTAGCTAGGCTAGTAGTGATGGGTCGGTTGCGAACGAAGCGGCTCTTAGAGCCGGCTCTTTGAAGTGAACGATGGGAGCCTGATCCTTACTGGGACTGGAAGTCGTGTTTTCTCTTTCTCTCATTTTTTTCTCTTCACGTCGCGTGCAGACTCGTGGGAGTTTGACAGTGGCAGCGGCTAAAAACTAAACTTTCAAAAATATGCGTGTGCATAGAGTAAAAAAAAACATGCATAAATATATTCAGCATAAAATTAATAAACTAGGACTAATCTTGGGGTAGAGAGAGGGAGAGAGATAGAGCCCGAGTCCCGACACTCAGTCCTGGTTCAGTTCTGGTTTAGTCCTGTTTTACACATGGTTTAGATTTGTTTTAGTCCTGGTATAGTCCTTTTTCAGTCCTGGTTCAGTTCTGGTTTAGTCCTGCTTTAGACCTGCTTTAGTCCTATGACATATCATGTAAAGAGGCAGAATAACAATAAATGTTGCCTAAATAAACCCAGTTTAAAATCCACCAGAGCCAAACCTAAGTTTTTTTAAAATAATTCAAGATTTACAGTGAATTTTTACATCACTAAATATATCAGCGATTATATCGGCTATCGGCAGCTCCAACTTCCATTATATCAGTATATCGGCCACAACAAAATCCATATCGGTCGGGCTCTAGTTATGGCCACGTTCACATCATCATAACTAACTAGAGCAGAGTAAAATTCCTCTGCTATTGAGAAAATAGTTCCTCAACATGCGACGACTCATGCGATACAAGTTTTACTTCTAAAATGATTCTATTGACACAGACATTCACATGGACAGTCTGGTGTAATCATAGATTTGTGGAGTGGGTATGACTGTTTTTAGAGGCTAACAGTGGTCGTTGACATGCTCTAGTCTAGCACCAGCAACTTCTCCAAATACAAGGACTGGGATGGATTATTTCAAAAAGTGTCTCCACACATCTCCAACACTCTGGCTCACAAGGAAATGAAAACCTATGTCCAAAATTCCGAACTGTCCCTTTAAAGGCATGGTTTTAAAGTAGCAGCAGCTTATAAACATCGGGAACTACATTTCCCATCATTCATTTCAGTGCAAACATGATGAAGAAATATGTTTTTACTTGAATTCTTGGGATTATGACAGAAATAATTCACACCAAACTCTTATCAAGGTATTTTAAAAGCAAAAAAGTGTTCCATTTACAAATATATCAGCCTCTCCAAAATATCGCAATAAATATCGTACTGTGAAATGCATATCGTGATAATATCGTATCAAGAGATGTGGATATTGTTACACCCCTAGTAAGAGAAGACAGACTAATAATGCAGGGTTACTCAAACATGCAAATGAAACAAAACCCAACTCCAGGTCTGTTTTTGAGGAGATAACAACATTCTGACGAGCTCATAAGAGTTCATTTTGTGTAATTCAGCTCCGTTAAGAGAATGTACAGGATTTTAACAGTGACCCGTGTGTTTTTCTCCCCCTCAGAGCTCGGACTATTTCTCTCTTTAAAAGTCTGAAGCAGCAAAGAGCAGAGCTGTGACACTATCGCTCTGCCAGCTCAATGACGACACATACATCTCCTACAACACGACAGGAACACCAACCCTCTCTATCTCTCTCCTCTTTTCTCCCTCCCTCCTCCTTCACTCCCCCTCTCTTTCTCTTCATTACTCTCTGTCTCTTCATGTTGTGAAAACAGAGAAGAATCCTACAAAATCTGACCTTTGTTGAAGCTGTGGACGTCCTGTGAGTCAAACACGGGCAGACTGAATTCATCAAAATGCATGGCGAGCTCGCTCTGGGACCACAGACTGGATAAAGAAGTGTGGCTCCAGTCAAATGAAGCTCATTGATGCAATTATGGGGGCGAATTTAGAGCCGAGTTCCACATTACGGATAAAGTCAAATAAAAACACCAGGATCATGTAGAGCGGGTTAATATGAACATTTGAAGACCAAAATGAAGACTCTGATAGCAGTAGTTACAGAGAGAGGGGTGACGCTTTTTCAACACAGTGTGAACTGGAGCTGGAGTCAATGGAACCAGAAGCGCCCCCATGCTTACTTCTTCTTATTAACGAGGCTTTGCCCATTTATATATACAGTCTATGTCCTGGACAGTGGAGGAATGTCTTATCCAGATTTTCTTACAGATCTTTTACCTCCCCTCTTCTCTCTCCTCTGTCCCTCCCTCTCTCCTCTCAGCCTTTCCTCTCTTCCTCTCTCCTTCCTCCACTCTCCTCTCTCTCCTCCCCCTCTCCTGTCACCACACTTAAACGTATGAGGCAGAGTAACAGCAGACTGGAGACATAAAGTCCATCGTAGAGGATAAACTGCCACGAGACTCAAACTCATCAACTCCAGATTCAGTTCACACGTCATAATTCACCATGACGATGGCACCCAGGCCCACCGCTCCTGACAGGCTGTGAGGGATGGGTCAAATGCACACTACACATTTCCATAATTACGACGCATTAAAGGCCCTGTGATTTTTTCCCTCATGTATCTGAGCAAAATGTGTCTTGCCCCAGCACAGATATATTGTATAAACATCTCTTGAGGTCAAAATAAGTCCACTGTGTGCTGACTGTGTGTAACTATAAAGCCCCAAAAACAGAAAGTGCACGTTAGCATGCTGGTTGCTGTTACTTTACAGTGACAGCAAAACTCTGTTCTGGTCTCAGCGAGTTGTGAAAAGTATTTCTAAACTCATGGTGAGTCATGAGGATGCTCTGAATACACAAGGTAAGAGAGGAAGAACTTTGGACCAGTGCAAACTGTTTACAATGAACTTGTTCTGTTATTGACGTTTTGAAAATTTCGAAGCATCAAACTCTTTTTTTAAAGATTTATTTAACATATGATTTTATTGGTCAAACATACCTTCAGAAAAATAAATGTGTACTGTGAGTAGGCTCGATACATAGGCCACAGTACAATACACACCTCGATACAGTGCACTTTTGATTCAATATGAAATATTTCAAATCCATTCAATAAAAATGGTTAAATAAAAATGAAGGCTAAATCATGTCTGTGATACTAAAAGTCTTTGTTAAACCATGTCTTGTGCCAGGTTCATATGAAACACAAACAATTTTATCCTCAAAACAGTGAAAATGTCAAATGTGTCACATAAAAGAGTTTTCTTCCTCTAAACCAGGAGTCTCCAACCTGTAGCTCAGGAGTTACCTGTAGCTCTCCACCTCCTTCCACGTAACTCACCAAGGGATTTGTGAATTCTATGTATTGTGGATAATAAGTTTTGATGAATTACCATTGTAAATGTATCATTTTGATGTCTAACTTGGTGCACAGATAATTGGACAGTGGTTTATGTTTGATCAGCATCTAACTGTCCCCCGTCTAAGGCTCTGGCTCTTAGATTTACTCAGTTTCTTTGCTGAAATTGGTAGCTCTGGCATTTTGGTTTAGTAAAGGAGCTCACTGGACAAAAAAAGGCTGTAGACCCCTGATCTAAACAAACAACAAAACTGTAGGCCTGTATCAAAATAATTTAGTAAAATATACCAAATATACCAATACAATAGACCAATAAATACTCTTGGTGATGTATCAGCAGCCCCCGATATCGATACTGTATCATCACATCAAACAATATATAACAATATACTGATATTTCGATCTTTATGCACCCCCTTACTCTACACTGATCTGACCTGTCACTAGTCTACACTTGCTTGTGTCCATGGAGATAGATAACACACTGTGGATTATTCTAGACAAGAGGGGGCGACCCTCCACCAGACAACAGCCACAGTGAACCTTTAAGATGACAGCTGAACAGTTTTTGAGCCAAAATCCCACAGAGACAAACTGGAAATAACAAAAAATATGTCAAAACAAACACATCTCCAATTGATACTTTGTAATGACATCACGTTGGAGATGTTCTACATGTATGTCTATGGCAGAAACAATGCAAACACTATCAAACACTCTCCAACACGTTTAAGATCTGAAAACTCAAAAAGGATTTAAAGAGCACATTTTCAGGAGCCTGTGATCAGTCCGAGTGTTCATGGTCCTGTTTAGGTGTTTGATTTTCAACAAAAAGGTGAGAGCGACTAACTGAAAAACTGTTAATGCTGAAGTGAGAAAGCTTATGACTGTAATTTCATGTGTGAGAGAGACTTGTTTAGCAGCACAGATCAGCTCATGTGGTGTAGGTCCAGCCAAGTCAGCTCTTTAGAGTCAGAATGGGCTTAGGTGAAAAATGGTTGGAATGATTGACGATTGACTTGTAATTAAATATTGAACATGACTTGCATAAAACATTTCAGTGTTGTCAGAGTAAGTCTTCAGTTCATGTTGGCAGAATCGGCTCTTCTTTGGTCGATGTAGGAGACGTGATTTGTGACGAAGGGAAGGACAGAAGGAGACACCAAAAGCATGTAGGAGGCATGAAAGTGGGTCAGTCAGAACGCCGGTGCAGCCCTCTCCAAAACACATTAACAACATGATTTATGATGCGAGCGTCAGTGAAGCTCCGCTCGGCTGGGACAGGAGCAGTCAATAAACAAGTGCTCCTTTAGCTGGACTCAGATATGTTACGTGGACCAGATATTACAGCAATGTTACCGCTGTGTTATCTGAGCGTCCTGATTTAGTCAAATATTATTATGACATTATTATACCACAATACAAGAGGACGTTCATTTGTCCAGCAATAGAGATGTTTCAGACACTCCTTCAGACCTGTTGTGCTTGTGCGTGCTCTACAGTTATAATATATGACACCCGTGCATCATTCTGTTATAATTTGCACATTTTAAATCACAATATTTATCTAAAACGACTTAATAAAAAACAAGCTCTAGAGCTAGTGAGCAGCATATTATTTTTGCATTTGTATCAACATGACAACACGATGCTACCGAACCCTACGTGTTTCACCAATTTAAAAAATGTAACTGGACAATACAGTAAAGACAGAGCTAGGGATGGGCATTCGATGAAATTTTCTTAATTGATCGTCGGAAGAATTAACGATCGATTAATCATCAACGTTTTAATATTAAAATGATCATCATTATTATTACTATCTGCACTACTAATCTGCATAAATAAATTCAACTTTACAACATATAAACCGTAACCACTCTAGAGCCACATCAGCCCGTTTGACATTATAATGTGTTTAATTCAGTTTTGTTCAACTCTCACAGAAACAAAACTTAAAACCGCATCGCTAATTTGCATAAACTAAGCGAAGATAAAACTACAGTTTATGTTTCGCTGATGTGGTTCAACTTCTGTTGGATTAAAAGACATGACTCAGGTGAATACAGGTTAGTGTGACCAGATTTGCGTTTGTCAAAACCAGGACACCGTACGGGGGCAGGAGATGGGACCTCGTCATCGACATTGCGCGACTCTCACCTGGTAAAGCTTTTTCCCACTGGACACCGAGACATATGTACCTGCTTTGTACACTGTGCACATGGACTCACACTTGTCTCGAACGCAACGGAAAGCGTGGAATTTCTTGTACAAATCATCGTTAAATACACATTTGAGCTTCGGTACGTTGCAGACTGACCGACTGTTTCTGTTTGCTCGCTTCTTCTGAGTGCAGAGAGACACATGTATGGATCCCTGTTTGGTCACGCTACGCACAGCAACCTACATTCGGTTTGTCGATTAAAATGAACGTAATCGATGAAATTCTTAATGATCAATTATCAATTAATCCACTAATCATGCCCATCCCTAGACAGAGCAGTGGGCGTGGATTGGGGATGGTGAAAAACGGGAAGTGATGTGCAATATGGCGTCTTGAAAATAAGCAATTTAATTTGATCCAACAGAAACTGGTCTTACGGAGGGAATATGTTTTTCGCAGCACAGTGGCAGAGTGGTTAACAGGATGAGTGACAAAAAATATGACAAAAAATGAATACAATTTACTTGAAGCCAGACCACAATTTTCGTTTTTATGTACAGTTAGTATTTACAATGCATTTAGGAGGTAACTAATGTCATTTTCGTAAAAGTTATGCTTCACTGTGATTGGTTAAACACACCTGTCACTCACTCAGCCTGACAGAGGAGAGCCAACAGGACGAGTGGACGGGGGAAAGTGTGTGTTTGACCACAGTGTAGCATTAAGTAGAGAATCCTGAATCACAATATAACACCAAAACTGGCTGCTCTTGTGCTTAGCCTCACAGTAAGAAGACCCAAGAGTTTGCATGTTCTCCCTGTGTCTGAATTGGTTTTCTCCAGTTTGCATCATCTGAAAACATCAGCTAATCCTGCAGCTATAGGTATTCAAGATTCAGGCTACAGATCTGGAAAGCGTCTGCCTTTGCTGCTACAAACTCCATGAGCGGATTACATCACAGCAAATATTTAAAAACACAATATCCCGCAGGACAGAATGAGTTTTAAGGCAGGTTTGTGGATTGAGATTTTACAGAACAAAAATGGTGTCACATTTGAAACAGAAACAGGATTAACTCACGGTCCAGTGGCTGTGAGAAGCACCAGTCACACCAGGGATTAAACATGACACACAATCCTCAACATTTACACACACACAACCAACACTGTTCTCAACTAAAGAGATGCACGAGCTGTTTCACTGATCCAGTCTCAATACAGCTGAAACAAAATAAACAAGGAAACACCCAGTGAGGTTCATTTGGTCTTCCAATAATTTATATTATTAGGTTCTTTCATCAGATCAAGAGTTTGTTTTCATACCTGACAGTTTGGACTGCTCACCAGTGCTCTTCCTCAGAAAGGTCATGTGATGTCTCTGTGACAGTCATGTGATGTTGCTGTAGTAGGAAGATGGAGCCAAAACTTGTATAAATCTATAAATCAGCTGAGCGGACACGTCACAGCAACATCAAGTGACCACTCTGAGGAAGAGCGCCGTGAGCACGTGAAACTGTCAGGTATGAAAACAAACTCTTGGTCTGAAAAACGCTAATGTGTGCTAAAAAACCTAATAACATAAAGAAACACCCATTTCACCAAAACAGTATTCAAAATATTAGCTCGCTCTCTGTAACTGCTGCTGTCAGACTCTGGTTTTAAAATGTTCATATTAACTCTCCATCATCCTGTGTCACTATTTTGTCTATAAATCATGATATGAACATGATCTAAATGATCTAAATCTTAACTAACTCCTTCCTTGAGGTCGCTCCCACTGGTGTTTGCAACAGAGGGAGCGACCAGCGGCAAGGGCTGTTACCTTCAACAGCCTCGCTCTGGATTGGCTCTTTGGTTGCTATCATGGTTGGGATTCCAAATATGTAATACAGTTCTGAATTTGCGGTTAAAGTACAAACCTCGATGAACTTTATTTGACTGGAGCCGTACACTATGGGTGATGTCTCTCTCCTTTAGTCCACTTCTTCATAATTAAAGACTGATATATCAGCTGGCCGATTGTTTCACTTTTTAGTGCATCGAAAGACGGCCTTGAATTACCAGCACAGGCCGATAATTTGTTTTGGTCGACCTGCTGCCTAAAAAATTCATAAAATTTTATTTGAACACTTGAGTGCAAAAAAAGAAAACTACATAAAAGGTGACTACACAGCCATTTGAAGTCTGTGGTAAAAGGGCTGTGGGTTTATAGTAAATCATAATTTGGGGAAAATAATCAAAATCTTCTGTACATATTGCTTCAAAAATATCAACAAATGTTATCGTCTGTGGGTTTCTCTAGAATTGGTATTGGCATCGGCCATGAAAAAGACCCACATCTCTTGATCTTTCCAGTCCAAGAGCTCAACCAATAACACACCATAGATTGTCTTTAAGAGGCCACTGTGCAGCATCTCTTAAATCTTTGTGGCAGCGCTAAACAAAAGGAAAACACAAGGTGACACTATAAAACCACGACAGACCTGAGTGAGCGCGTGGATGAGCACACCATCTGGAGCTCGCCTGCTCTAAACGCGCAAGAACAGTTCATTTTCTGCTCGGTAAATTCACATAAACAGTTTTTCATCAGACTGAGGGCCCCATTCAGACGCATTAGTCTGTGCATCTGCTTACATGTGAGGGGAGGGTCACGCAGGGATACGACGCAGGCACGTAATTCAAGAGGAAACATTTACAAGGAGAGCTCCAATGTGTGCTTTTACACGATTTAAAATGCAAAAACGACCACAACTCAACCATTATCTCTTATATACTGAGGACGCAGCATATCCTAGAGAGCTGCTCTGGGCTCATTACAAACTGGATTTAGTTGTGGTATCTGGCAACCCAAAGTGAAGAGCTCATTCTACTTTCTGATTGGATAACTGGCAAAAACTTAACGAACCTCTGACTTTCTATCTCAACCGGCATGTTTCTTCACAAAACACTGAGACCTCTACATCTGATATAAACATAAAAAGAGATTTTCTTAAACGTTCAATAAAAGCAATAAAAGGTGCTATACCCGATTTTTTTTTTGCCTTAAAAGGTGCACTGTGTAACATTTCTGGAGGGTCTGCCACATGCTTGTCTCCATGGAAATGTTACTGCTTTGTCTAGAATGTTCCACAGTGTAGTTTAAAACGTATCTATCATGAAGGAGACAAGCATGTTACAGCACTGCGCTACATTACAGTTCAGATCTGTGGAGAGTCGTCCCTATTCACAGAAGGAATTACAGTATTTTTGAGCAACAGAAACACCCATAATGAATAAATGCTAGATGTTTACTTGCCACGTTTACATGAGAGCTTTCATTTCAAATAAAAACTGTTTAATTCTGAATAAAAATAAATTCCGCTTTAAAAAGACCACGTAAACACTTAAAGACGATTCATTTCTTCCTGGATTATGTTTCACGTATATTCTTGTTAAAAATAATGTGGGTGCTTCGGCGCATGCTCGTTGTGTCGCCCTTCTGATGTGATCCGGATGATCCGGCTCCACCAGTCCTGGCTTCGGACTTTCCTCTCTTCTTGTCTCTTTGGATTTGTGAGCGGGATGTGGGAGTGGGCTGAGGTAGAGCAGCTTCACACTCACTTTGTCTTCTTCCTCCTTCTCCGACACTCTTCCCTTCTCCTCCTCAGCTGACAGATGTAAAGTGTGATGAGACAATTCTCCAACTGTTGCGCAATTATCATCGGAATCACTGTGGAAAAAGGTCTGGATCGTGTTTGTGTCCGTAGCGTCACGACGACCAAGATGTGTGTGTTTTCTCCCGGTCGATGTAAATCCGTTGGTGTCTCTGTCCAGTCAGAACCTTCCCCACCCCCCAGATGCTCAGACACATTAAATAAAGACCATTTAATGAGTTTTCCATGTAAAGTCGAAGGAAAATATTCAGAACTACTTAATTCAAAATAATTCATTCAGAATAAAAAAAAAATAAAAAAAAACATAGGTCAATGTCATACCATGGAACATTCCAGGCAGAATAGTTCCAGTAAAAAACTAGTTAATTGGAAACAGTTTGCAGTGGTCCAAAGTTCTTCCTCACTTACCTTGTGCATTCTGAGTATCCTAATTATTCACTGCTATAAGTTTTAACTAGCATGCCAAATGTACACTTCCTGATTGACAATAAATGTTTTATAATCAGCTGCAGACAGTACACAGTGAAATGACTCTGGCCTCAAGAGTTGCTTATACAATAAACCTGTACTAGATGTACTGGGACAAGACACATTTTGCTCAAATTGGCTACATGGCAAAAAAAATCTAAACCATTTGTAGAAACATCAGATATTAACATTTCTATGGTTGTGCAGTTTACATAAAGAATAAGATATAATTAATGTAGTTTCCTCGGAGTTGTGTTTTGTTTCATTCACACGTTTAACACACAAACCCTGCACATTTAGGCTGAGTTTTTCTTTTTGAAGAGGCAACAGAGTTCTAACATGACTCACAAGAGACAACAAGCTCACAAGAGGCACATCTGCGTCATATAAGACCTATAAAATATTCAGCTAACATAAAAAACTCTGACATGTAAATAAAACATGTCTGCTCCAGCTTACATACATCCCGCTGTGCCTCAGAGCCTTTGCACCCTGCACTCCAGTCAAGATTCCCACGAGACCACGCCCCCACACAAACAACGCACCGTTCACTATCACACAACTGACCACGCCCCCACACAAACAACACACCGTTCACTATCACACATCTGACCACGCCCCCACACAAACAACGCACCGTTCACTATCACACATCTGAACACGCCCACACGAGCAACGCACCGTTCACTATCACACATCTGAACACGCCCACACGAGCAACGCACCGTTCACTATCACACATCTGAACACGCCCACACGAGCAACACACCGTTCACTATCACACATCTGACCACGCCCACACGAGCAACGCACCGTTCACTATCACACATCTGACCACGCCCACACAAGCAATACACTGTTCACTATCACACATCTGACCACGCCCACACAAGCAATACACTGTTCACTATTGCACGTCTGACCACGCCCACACGAACAACGCACCGTTCACTATCAGGCACTTGCTGACCAATCAGAGCGAGAGCTGCCAGAGCGGAGCTAGCACTGGCTCTGAGTGGGGCTAAGCTAACTCTAACAAAGCTGACTTTTGGGCACTTTGATGATTTAAACATTTTCATACATGTTCATATTGTAAAAATACAGAAGAATCCCTACAAAATCTGACCTTTATGAAAGCTGGATGCCCTGTCAGAACACGGCAGTTTGAATTCACAATAAATGTACTGCTCACTATGGGACAATTCTCTGTGGGTCAGAGCTCCTGAGAGCTGCAGTACCTGGAGCAGCCACTAGTGGATCTCGCTCGCAGACAGAGGGTGGATCTGATTCTAGAGCCATGCTTTAGCTCCAAGTTGTATCATCTCTATCAAAGGCCATGTCAATTTAAGCTTTAGTTATCTCTGAATTATTGAAGACCCCTGCGGCCCTGGCACTGGTCCGCGCACCGCCTGTTTGGAAACACACTTTACATAAACTGCACACACACACAAAATACACACACACATATGTCACACACAAACCACACACAGGAGCACACGTCAACATTAACGGGTCGTGTGGCTCATATTTATTTTATTGTGGGAGTATCAGAGTATCAGAGAGACGGGGGAGTGGACAGAGAGCGGGGCAGACAGGTGACAGACAGGTGACGGGCAGGACCGACAGGTGAAGAGACTAAAGGAAAAAAGGTCAAAGAGATTCATTCATAATTCATCAAAGTAAAATGAGAAGAGAGAGGATGAAATAACCAAGAAGAAGCGTTAGTGTGGTGATTGTAACAGATGAAACATGATTGTAAAAGAGAAGCGTTCTAACACTGCCAAGAGGTGCGAAAAAACAGAGCAGAGTAAGTGAAGGATTTATAGAGCATAGCATGTGTCCATCGCTTCTTACATAAGTATTCAAAGTGAAAATGTAGATTTTATTATAAAAAGTGAAAGTCCATCTAAACCCGGTCGTCTCGTTGCGAAGTGCTTCACTGTTCTGCTCACATTAAGGAAGTTAGTCTTGGACTGGGCCCAGACTGACCAGTGCAGTTACATAGACTCCTGAGAACTGTCTGAGGGTTTATGAGCTAGACCTGGACTCGGACTCGGTCTTGGATCAGGTCCGGTCTTGGATCTGGTCCGGTCTTGGCTCAGATCTGTCTAATGTCTTCTCCAGAGGCTCCACAGACAGAAGGAAGTCTGACTGCCGTGAGTTTTTATGAGAGAATGTGATATTGTTTTAACCATGAATCATCTGAGTTTGGCAGGAAACCACAGTGTGAAGAAACTCAATACAAACAGACCAAGTGTTTCTGAGGACTTCTGGACACGTGAGCATAAAGGTGCACTGCGGAACTTTTCATTGCTTTCCCTTGAATGTTCCACAGTATGCTGACACCTCCATTAAGAATGCCACGTATTTTGAAGCAAGCTGTGATTACCTGAGCAGCCAGAACTACACACTTTGACAAAACTTTACAAAGAAAGGTGGATCTGGAGCCAAATTCTGCCTCCTGATTTCAGAGGATGTGACTGACAGAGAGATTAACCAATCAGAGAGACACATGGTTCATTTGTGCCCAAACAAAGAGCGGCTTACGAATAAAAAAACAAAAAACAAAACAAAAAAACCCAACAATGTAGAGGACTGAGAAACAGCACACATTTCTGCAGAATCAACAAACGAAGCACCAAACTCTGTAATAAATATACATGTACTTCTTTTGCATTTGAGAGTACTACAAATTAGCAGCTGTGGTTGAACCGTCCCACGTCATGACAGAGCTTTTGACTATTTCTGTTTTACATACACAAACATACAGGCCTAAATTATAAACAAAGCTACTGGCTATAACTGCAAGACCACAACATGTTCACAGAGTCTTGTGTAGTCTGGCTGCAAGAGCGAGCCTGATGCATGTTTGATGATGTCTGAACTAAACTAGCACCATTATAAAATTTGCAGAAACATTTCATTTTTCAGTTGTATCTTTAAAAAGAATCGATTTCACCAAACAAACCAGAATCTAAAACAAAAAAAATAACAGCTTTAATTTTTAACATGAAGAGCCTGGAGAGTAGAGCTGTCAAAAGGTTCAGAAACAAGCAGTTTGAAGCAAAGCTCTCCTCAGTGGTCTCTCTCTTCTGCAGCTTGGGGCGAGGTCTGAATAAACAATTAATGTAAATAATTCAAACTAAGGAATAAATTAAAGCCACGCAAATGAGCAGAACGCTGTCAATCAAATGTTCAAAATCTAGAGCGTTTAACATTGAGCTGGAGGACGGACAGAGGTGGTAGAATAACCACAAAACTGCACTCAAGTAAGAACAACGCACACAATAGTGGTCCAAGAAATGACTCAAGTAAGAGTAAAAATGTATTTGAGAAAAGTACTACTAAGTAAGAGTAACTTAAAGAAGACATATTGTGCTTTTGTGCTCTAGAGTTATAATCTATGACACTTGTGGATCATTATGTTATATTTTGCATATTTTACTAAAGCAACTATATAAAAAACAAGTCTGTTACAAGTTTGACTTTATTGTAAACGTCATCACAACAAAGCGCCATGCAGCTGTCAGCACCTCCTGTGCATAACTGCACATCACACTAGAGCAGGGATTTATTTATTTCTGTACCAAAACAATGCTGCAGAATCCTACGTGTATCATCAGTAAAGAAAATAACAGGGTCCCCTCTTTTCCACTGATAAAATTTCAAAACTTCTCCATGATTTTTCATGAGCTGCAGTGAATTTTCCATGACTTTACGGCACCTACATGTGTAGAACTGATCAAACTTTTAGGGCTAAATCTGAAATGTGAACTCTTTCCACTCACCTTATGGTTCGGGATTATAGTTTTTAACATTCAAAATCCTGTCAGTGCATTTATTGTCATCTCTTTTAAACAAAAGGCACAAATGTTCAGAAATAATCAGAATGGCCTCATGAGAAATTAACAGAACGCTGGAGTTGTGTGAAAGAGATACTAAAATTCCATGACTTTTCATGGACTTTTTCTTTTAAAATCAGAAAACAAAGTGCGTCCGTCACAGTGGGCATGTACCATGGCGCTGATCAGCAAGATGGCATCTTGAAGACAAGATGATTAAAGATAACTCAAACATGCACGAATCATTTCAGATACAACTTCAGAAGGTCAATGAGAAGAAAATACTATAACATGGTTAAAAACTCTAAAATGTCGATTTAGCAGAATAGCTCTGCTTTAAAAAGCAACTCTCGGGTTGTAATGTCTGAATTATCATTTAAAGTGAATGTAATTTGAAGGACAAAACATTAAAGGATGCACAAAGTCTGGTATTTTCAAAGGACAGACACTAAATGAGACAAACTAAATCAGATCTGAATGACTTACTCACAGTCTATCTTACATTTATTCAATTACAGGTGATTTTAGCTCAAAAATACCTAGAAAAACAGAGGTTTTATCTGTATGCGGGGTCTCCTCTCTACAGATCTGACCTGTAACTTGGTCTGGTTTAGCCTCCATGAAGATAGATAGTTCAGTTTAAAGCCGTACTGTGAAACATTCCAGACAAAGCAATAACATCTCCATGGAGAAAACAACAGGACAGACCTCCACCAGAAAAGTTACACAATGCAACTTTAAGATCTCTAGTTACCGGGCCTATCCACATGAAACAAAAACTGGCACAAAGTTCAGCATCTTCACAAAGTGGTGCCATTACTCAACTCCAAAGACGTGGCTGTTGTCAGCTGAGAGGACTTTAAGACATAAGATTAATGTGACAAGTTTGTGGAGCCTAAAATGTAACCTTCTCCCTTTTGCAATTCATAAATCTTGAAAATCAGAACCGCACAGAAGTTGGCAGACAGTTGTAATAAAGACACAGCCCTCTGCTTCACTCATGAGAAGAAAAGCAGCTCTTTTTGCCAAGAACGGTTGAAAAATTCCTGACTAAAGCAGGCGCGGATGTGAGGGCTCCGCTGGGTTTAACATAAGAACAATAGTGATTTGTATAAACGCCGCGTCTCCGCTCGTGTCTACACAGGGAGGAGAGCTTTGTGTGAATCCTCGGCTTAACGTGCATATGACAGGTTTGCATGTTGCTCAGATTCTGACATGGTTTGGTGGAACAGTACCTGTGGTCAACATGTATCACAGCTTTCATTCAGTGGCAGTTTGTGGTAAAAAGTTAAGAAGAAAAGCACCAAAATTCAGGAAGTAGCGCTGACTTCTAAAACAGACCTATGTCATCGACTGTCATTAAATCCATCCTAAACACAAAGACAATTTTTATGAGAGTTTAAACACTGATTTAACAAAAAAAAAAGGTGCTGTTCTGAAGATGTACACGTGTCTGAAAAGTCATGCAAATACTGGAGACAAAAGCTTTGGGAGAGACAGAGAGGACAGGGAGGTTAGACAGATTTAAATTCAGACTTCCTTCTTTCACTGTTTGGAAATCAAATCAGAACTAGAACAAAGTGCTGAACTGAACTAGACATGGGACAATATCCAAATTTGGTGCCAAAATAATTACAATTACTGATAATAGTATGATAATTATAAATGTTGCTGACCATTTAAAAATGTTATGAATTATGATCATTTGAATATTTTCAATAAGCTGCATATTTAAACAACTGTTAGAATCTTGTACTTTGTTAGTGAAAGTGAAAACAACAACGATCCAGAAGAAAACACCAAAGATAAGTATAGTTTTTCTGCTCATTCTGGTGATTTATGGTGATTATCTTTGTTGGTGATTATCACAATTAAATAAAATGTACCACAGGTGATTATCGTGTACCCTTTTTATCACAATAAACAATATTTTTGTTTTCTGCTCTATCCCTAATCTGTCCTTATTTATGAACTTTTAAAATCACATAATCTGACCTTCCCAAAATGCTCCAAATGAGAAGAAATTGTGGTCTTTAAAGTTTTATGCAAATACATTCATATTTAAAAGTAACTCAAACACGCTGAAGTTTCTGTAATTGATGCAGTTTGAGTTTTTCATCAGGATGACCACGTGTTGTTACAGACCACACATGTCACCGAGGCTCCGATTAGTCGACAGGAGCTCAGAGGTTTGTCCACTGACGCTGGTGCTTTGAATCCCGCTCTTGATATAAAACATCATTAGTTGAGCGGTCAGATCCACTGACCCACAGGTTGGCGGTGCGAATCTAGATCCCACAGATGAATGCTGTCTTTTGTGTCCTTGGGCAAGACACTTGGAGTACAGTGGAAGCATGGACCATTAGTGGGCCCAGCATTGCTGAATCAAACTTTCTAGAGTCTTCTCTCAAATACTTCACAGAGTTTGACTGGACTTTGCAGATGTTCAGTGGCCACGCTTACATAATGTCTCAGCACAAAAACTAGCATCAATAAAATATTTTTCTGTCAGTCAATATCATGTTTTCTTTCATAAGACAAATGCATGTGCCTGTAGAGTGAATAGGAGATTATGTTAAAAATGTGACTCTTTATGGTGTTTGCTTCAGGACTTTAGCAGTAGTGAGGGTCACAAAGACAAAAACTTCAAGGTCTTTGAGCTACCTTTAAATATGCATGGATTTTTGTGAAATTTTGCAAACCCCCTTTTTTATTAAATGCTAAATATCTAGGTCAGTGAGAGAGACATTTTTAACTTTATTTTTTTTCCAGTGGATAAGGAACACTCATTCCTCACATGACCGTGTTCTGAGTGTTATTGTCAAGAGCTTTGGGTGTCTAGAAAAGAGTTATACAAGTGGAAAGTATTCTCACTTTTTACTAACCTTAATGTAAAGAATATAAAGTGTCATTCTGTACGTGTCTGGGGACTACAGCTGGAAAGTGCCTGTAGAGTGAATACTGTTACACAAATGTTTACACGGTGCAGTGTGGACTATACAACACTGTGGCTACACGGACTGCACAGGTGGGACTGTCCACTACACACTGACCACAGCACTAAACACACACGCTTCTGTCAGCTGTTCATTAAACACCCACCACACACGTTCTGACGGTGTGGGGCCGACCTCAACTGTAGTTCCAGCCTTTGCACTGAGCTGTGTTTGAAATCCTATACTCTCAATGGATTAAACACTTTACAGAAATCTCTAAATCCTCTAAGTGTTTTACTGAGGCCACATTACTTTTGTGTATTATTTTTGCCTCAAATATTGAAATGAACAATGGTATATAGTACATGTTTTTACACGCTAAACTAACAACAGAATCTGTAATGTTCCTACAAGACAGAACACGCTTTTTAAGAGAATTACTAATAAAAACATCTACATGAGTCTTTATGGAAAACTTTGAAGAAATGATTAAAAAGTCACAAAAAGTTTGCATTTCATTAGCCAATGCATCGAAAAAAGTGTCTACAGTTAGTTACAGCCTTAGTACATAATCCCTTTTCAAATAAAGTAATACATGAAGTGAATTGTCCTCTGTGTCTCTCTGTTTATAATTTGACTTTTTCTCACTCTCCTCTGGCCCCCTTCCCTTTCCCTCTTTCTGTCTCTTTCTCTCACTCTTCTACCTCCTGGTCGGTCTCTCCCTCTCTCCCTCACCCTCCTTCCCTCTCCCTCCATCTCTTCCTTGTACATATTAAACTTGGCAGCACTCTGGGATCAGCAGGTCAAAGCTCCACACCCATAAGCCCTTGGTACAGTTATGAAACAGTCTGGAAAAACAAGGCGTACAATTAAGGACTGTGTGTGAACACAACGAGTACAACCAGAGGAGAGGGTCAGAGGAACAGAGGAGAGGGTCAGAGGAGAGGGTCAGAGGAACAGAGGAGCAGAGGAGAGGGCCAGAGGAACAGAGGAGCAGAGGAGAGGGTCAGAGGAACAGAGGAGCAGAGGAGAGGGTCAGAGGAACAGAGGAGCAGAGGAGAGGGTCAGAGGAACAGAGGAGCAGAGGAGAGGGTCAGAGGAGGAGAGGAGCAGAGGAGAGGGTCAGAGGAGGAGAGGAGACGGTGGGGGGGGGAGAGGAGCAGAGGAGGTCAGATGGAGCAAAGTAAACGTGTGTAGAATTCTGTGGGAATGGGGAGCGCTTCAGATTGAGCGGAGCAGAATTGGTTCCATTGGCAGGACTTCAAAGAGGGAAGTCTCGCGTCAGTGCGAGCCCCAAGAAGCAGAAGCAGCGCGTTAAGCTAAAGTGCACACACACACACACACACACACACACACACACACACACACCCCCTCACACACACGCACGCACACACACACACACACACACACACACACACACACACACACACACCCCCTCACACACACGCACGCACACACACACACGCACGCACACACACACACACACACACACACACCACGCACGCACACACACACACACACCCTCACACACACCCCCTCACACACGCACGCACACACACACACACACACACACACACACACACACACACACACACACACACCCTCACACACGCACGCACACACACACGCACGCACACACCCACCCTCACACACACCCCCTCACACACACCCTCACACACACCCCCTCACACACACCCCCTCACACACGCACGCACACACACACACACACACCCCCTCACACACGCACGCACACACACACACGCACGCACACACACACGCACACACACACACACACTCACACACCCCCTCACACACGCACACACACACACACACGCACACACAACACACGCGCACACACACACACACACACACACACACACACACGCACACACACGCACACACACGCACACACACACGCACGCACACACACACACACGCTGGGTTTTGGGGTGAAACATGAAGAGGTCTCCGTTTGGCATCAGTTGAGAGAGAGTGAATTTCAGTGAGTGACATGCTTGTATTTCAAGCTGAAGTGGCAGAGTATGAAAAATGTACTCGAGTAAGAAGAACATTACTTCAAAATAATATTAAACAGACGTATAAAGTAATGGTCTGAAAAAATATTGTTGTATCCTCATCAAAAACAGATCTGGAGTGGTATTTGATTTCATTCATGCTTGTTTCATTAACTCAAAGTCGTCTTCTCTGAGCCTCAAAAATGCTCTGTTTCAATTTTGTCTGTTTTGTTGCATCACAGATAAAATTCCTTTATGCAGACATTTAAAATATGAATACTTAGGCTTTACCAAGGGGACCAGAAGCACATTTAGAAGGGAATTAAAACCACAAGAATGCATAGGATGCATATTCATATTCTTGAAAGACACTATTACTTAAAGATCCTATGCTCTGTTCCACCTTGTGACATCATGAAGTGGTAGTTTTTAAGTTAACAGCTGCTTTTTACAGTTTGTTCAGTAGAGACTGGCAATTGTATGGCTGAAATGATCTAAATAACTCTGGTGAAAATGTATGAAGTTTATGGAGAAGAATGGATTTTTGTGTTAAACAAAACACAAGTCCAGGTATGTTTTTGATGAGGAATTATAACATCCAATAAGATAAGAACATTCTCCATGATGAAAATAAGCCTTATGCCATACTGCAAAACGAACAGCATTTCCATGGAAACAAGCAGGAGGTCCTGCTTGAATAAAACAGCTGAATAAATAAAATATAAAGTGTCCCTCCTTTAGAACAAGTAAGAGTCAGGTGTGTGGAGATGCAAGCTGGCTCACAGTAACAGTAACAGTAACTTTTCTATGTTTCGCTCAGATTAGCAACACCAAGAGACACACAAAAGCACTGAGCTCCTGTGGCTCGGCAGCAGAGCAGTGAACGGATGGATGAAGAAAACCAATATGAGATCAATGTGTGGTGTTTGTGTGAGGGGCCCTAATCAATGGCCCTCCTCTCACCTCAGACCTGCTCACACTGCTCCACAGCTCCACACTCCATTACTGATCTGATAAGGATGGCTCTGACAAGAAATCAACACCGCACACACGAGTGAGCATGTAGGCCCCACAGCGAGAGGGTCCCGGGTTCCATGCCCGCTCTGTTTGGGGGTGGAGTTTGTATGTTCTCTCCGTGTCTGGGTGGCTTTTCTTTGGCTGCTCCACTATACCACATTTACCCAAATATTTAATCAGCAAAGTCCAACTGTATGTTCAAGCTTTTAAACAGATAGTATATTCCTTAAAAACATAACTGGAGTCATCAGTAATCTCTGACGCTCCAAGGCCAAAGACACACATTAAAGGTCTTATATTAAAGCAGAATCAACTCTTTTGAGCTTTAAGTCATGGTCTAATGCTGTTCCCTCCTCAAAGACAAACCTGGAGTTGTGTTTCGTTACATTCCCACATGTTTGAGTAACTCTTTATTATTAGTCTGTCTCATAGACTGTATAAAGAAGTGGACTACATGAGTGTGACGTCACCCATACTGTTCAGGTCCTCTCAAATGAAGCTCCTGTTGCCATGGCCACAAGAACAAATTTGGAGCCAGGGTCCATATTTGGAAATCTGACGCGAGTATCATAGTAACCTCAAGAGCCAATCATGATTGAGCTCATTTAATGTGCCCATGAAATGCACTAGCTGTCAATCAAAGATGTTGCTAATGCTATTGGGAGGGACCTCTGGGAATGAAGGAGTCTGATTGGTCTGTTATTTAAGTTCATATCTTGATTTAGGGACAAAATAGCGAAATGAAAAATTCAGGATCATGTAGAGTGGATTAATATGAACATTTAAGACCAAAACGGCGAGGCTCACAGCAGCAGGTACAGAGAGAGGAGCCACAATATTCCAATGGAAGTCAATGGAGCCAGAGTGAGTAGGAGCCAGAAGAGCTGCATGTGAACTTCCTATTTGGAACGCAGCGGCTAGCCAGGTCCATTCACAGCAACAGCAATGTCCGTTCATATTTACAGTCTATGGTTTGTCTACATGCCCAGAGTTCAAAATGCTCTGTTCCACCTTGTGATGTCATGAAGCAGTAGTTTTCAGTTTAACAGCTCCTTTTATCTTTAGTTCAGCAGATATTGACAATTGTTGGATTAAAATCATCCAAATGATGCTAATGAAGGTGTGTGGAGTTTAAAAACACAGTGAAGCACTCCCTGTATCACCACATGACATCACAAGGTGGAACAGAGTGTTTTCCGTTTGAGAATTCAACTTGAGTATGCAGAATCTGTGTGTTAAACGTGTGAATGAAACAAAACACACTTGTTTTAAGTTTGTGATGAGGAAACAGATCAGAAAACAGCATAATATGAGATTTTAAAATAAGTTATACAGGACATTCAAATGCCAGCAAAGTAATGAAGTACTTTAAAAAGACCAAAGAATACAAGACTTTACACTGTATTTGACTTCATGCTACTTGTCTGGCGGAGGGTCTACCACCTGCTTGTCTCTATAAAGATGGATATTCCACAGTATGGCATTAACTGATCTTAAAGGAGAGCAGCAGGTGACCTCCCCAGACCCAGTTACAGGTCAGATCTTTGAAGAGGCAAGTCAGCTCACAGCAATAGGAATAAAGTACTTGGAACTGAAGCTATGCTTAATGCCTTAACGTGAAACATCCCAGGCAAAGCAATAGCATCTCCATGGAGACAAGGTGTTTGATCTTTCACCAGAAAAGTTACACAGTCCACCTTTCAATCCAGGGTCCTCTTATAGCCATGTAAATGTAGATCCTGCCATGGTTTAGAGTTGAGTGATATGGTGTTTCAGTGCTGCTTCAGTCGATTTGCTAACATCGTGTTTTGACAAGACTTTGAGGTCCATCGAGCGCTCACCACTCTGTGTCAGATCAAGTTATGTCCGATTATTTCACCACAATGTAAACGTGTGGAGCTCCATCACTTTCACATGACAAACAGTGGCCCCCGGGGACAGACCAGCGCACACGCATAAAGAGATCGATAAACACAGCCCAGCGCCGGCTCTGATCCACTCCCATACACGTCTGCACAAGTGTACGTCAACTGACAACACGCTCGCTCCATCACAACTACACACACACACACACGCGCGCGCTTTCAACAGGAGACACACAAAGACACGCACAAAGAAATCCAAAAGGGCTCAATGTGATTCCATGCAACATTTTAAAACA
The DNA here is from genome assembly GCF_026225935.1 of Boleophthalmus pectinirostris. NCBI lineage: Eukaryota > Metazoa > Chordata > Actinopteri > Gobiiformes > Gobiidae > Boleophthalmus > Boleophthalmus pectinirostris. The sequence goes on along the minus strand of NW_026571018.1, from coordinate 713,015 downwards.
ACCAGACAGCTTTAAACAAAACCAAGACCAAGACTTTTACAGGTTGAGACCAAGACAAGACCAAGACCAAATCAAGACCAAATCAAGACTAAAACAAGACTAGATCGAGACAAAAGCGAGACCAAATCAAGACCAAATTTAGACCAAATCAAGACCAATTTGAGACCATCTTCATCATTTCCTACATTTATTTGTATTTCACAGTTATTTTGGCACATAAATATATCAGTGCTTTTATAAATCTATCTCCAGTTTAACTGATTAATGTTCATTTAGGCTTAAAATAGTCCAAATAGTCCAAGCAAACTGTACTGCACTGAAACACTCTGTTATGGAAAAAATTATATATCTCTTGAAGCTAAATAATGAATCAATTTGCGAAGCCCAATGACTTTTTGGAATATAGACCAAGGTTTATTCTTGTTACAGCAGATATGGACAGGGCCTAAGCCTGCCCTGACCACAGACCAACAGCCTCTCTCCAACACATCTTCCAAGTCTCTCCCCAGTATTTGCCCCAGAGCATTTGAGCTCTGAGTATTCATACAGAAATAAAAGTTACGCACATATCAAAGCAGAGTGATTTTGGTTTCAGAGGCTGGTGCTAAATGAACATACAGTTGAGGACAGTTAAGACAACAAAGATCTTCCTGAAGGAGAGGAGACAGTTGTGTCTGATGAACCTTTACACATGTTCATGACTGCTCTGGGTTTCAGACAGAAATCACATTCATTTACACATAGACAGATTGAAAGATATCTTTCCACAATCTAAATTTCTATCACAACTCTGTGTCCCTTTTTTGGACCCTCACCTACAGCTTGAGAACACCTGCTTTAGTTCCACTTCCACAGGAACTTTACACAAAACCGCTTCAAAGTGAATATGAACTCTAACTTCTTGGGTTCTTTTTAAAGACAATACAGTAAAGTGTGTTTACCTAGTTGACATATTTCGGCTGCTAGCTGCAAGCCATCCTCAGAAGTGTCACCGGTGTTGGTGGTGACGTGTCGTATATCAGCTGTTGTTACTTCCTGTAGGCGTGGCCAGTCTGATGGACCTGGCAGGTCGCTTAGACTGACCACGCCTCCTAAAATCCGCCATATCAGACCACTGTAAAAGGAACAACCACATTCTGGATTGGGACGGGGCTCGGGTCATTGGATCGGAAAACAACAAGTTCAAACGCTGGATCAAGGAGTCCACTGAAATCAGGAAACGAGGCACGGACAGCATTAACTGTGATGACGGCGCGTTCCTCCTTTCACACACCTGGGACAACCTCCTCCAGAGAACACCGGGCGACAGGAGACGTGGTCAGTCTGAGCGACCTGCCAGGTCCGTCAGGCTGACCACGCCTACAGGAAATAACAACAGTCACCACCAACACCGGTGACACTTCTGAGGATGGCTTGCAGCTAGCAGCCGAAACATGTCAACTAGGTAAATACGCTTTACTGTATTGTCTTTAAAAAGAACCCAAGAAGTTAAAGTATATAAGAAGACAAAATGAACATCTTTTGCTTATTAAGAAGAAGATTTGGACAAAGAGGTGTCAAAGCACTTCGCCATTTGGAGAGGCTGGACAAAGCGCGCCCGCTATAGTAACCACCTACGCTTCAACCTCCGATGCAGAGACGAGAACATCACGCCAGCTAGTATTAACATCAAGACCCCGATCCCAGCCCATAATGCAAAACAAATCATTAATAAGGCCAAGAAAGCACTGTTAAAGGAAAGAATTCGGATCATTGTCAACAAGCAGAGAAACATTGAACGGGAACTAAGGGACGAAAAGGAGAAATACGGATGGCTTTTCCCCATGGAAGAAGAGGCACAGCGACAGGTTAGCGAACATTTAGAACAAACATACGAATTGGAATTTAAAATAACAAAGGACTGCCACGTTAATAAGATAAAATTGCTAATGGACACAAAACACCGTAAAATTGAAACCTCACTAACAAAAAATAAAGATAAATGGGTATGTAACTTAACACAGCGTAAAATCACAGAAACAGAAACAAACGTACTTGCACGAGGACTTAACTTTGCCACCACCCCAAACAAAATCCCCATAGAAGAATACATTTTAGCCACGGAGTTAGCATGCCAAAAAATACCAAACCAGGGACAAAAAGCAGAGTTACGCAATACAGTGACAGGGAAAACAGCCAAGTTACCGAGAAGCAATATAACCAAGGAGGAGAGGAAAGTCATTAATCACACGAGAAAAGACAATACAGTCACTATTCTACCCGCAGATAAAGGCAGGACAACAGTTATATTAGACACAAAAACATATGAACAAAAAATGCAAACACTACTCGCAGACACCGACACCTACGAAATTATCAGAAAGAACCCGACAGAAGAAAAGAAAGGAGCCCTGAAAACATTACTCAAATCTCTATTAGAACAGAAAAAAATCACCCGAGAAGCATACAACGATTTAATCCCTACAGCCAGCATCACCCCGCGCATTTACGGAACCCCGAAAATCCACAAAACAGACACGCCGCTCTGCCCGATAGTTGATAGCATAGGTTCAGTCACATACAATTTATCCAAAGCCCTGGTCGAAATAATAAAACCACTTATCGGTCAAACTAAATTCAACTGCAAGAACGCAAAACAATTGGCACAGGATCTAAAAAACATCACAGTAGCACCGGATGAAATACTCATATCACACGACGTCATATCACTGTTCACTAAAACACCCGTGGATGTCACACTGTGTATAGTACAGGAAAAACTTAAAAAGGACAGAACTCTCAAATCTCACAGTCGATAACATTACACAATTATTACGTTTCATGGCCAAATCAACATACTTTCAATACAATAGCACCATTTACCGACAGAAAGAGGGGTTTCCAATGGGAGATCCAATATCCGCAATAATGAGCAGTTTTTTCATGGAGGACTTGGAACAGAAAACTTTCAACACTGCACCACCACAATGCCATTTAACCTTTTGGAAACGTTATGTAGATGACATCCTAGAAAAAATACAGCAAGGACACACACAAGACGGAAGCCATACCTTTTCTGGACATTAAAATCCAACACATCGCAGATGGCAGCATTAAAATCACAATATACAGGAAACCCACACACTGACCAATATCTACTCTGGACATCCGAACATCCCACTGCACACAAACTTTCAGTAGTAAGAACATTATTCGAACGGGCCACACTCATCACAGACCACACCGACAGGGAGGAAGAGGAGAGACACGTCATACAAGCACTCAAACAATGTCAATATCCCAGCTGGGCCATAAACAAAGGCAGACAACAAGTTATCAATAAAACCAACAAACCCCGGAAAAAAACACAACAATCCAACACAGGGCAGCAGGACCACAAGAACATAGTCACACTACCGAACATCAGAGGCATAACCGAACCCATCCAGAGCGACATGAAAAACACAACATAAGCACTGGAGTCAAACCAGACACAAAACTCCACCAGCAACTCGTACACCCCAAGGACAAAATCCCACAAGAACAAAAATGCATCGCCATCTACGAAATTCAATGCAAATCATGCAATAAATCATTAGATAGGGGAAACAGGCCGGGCATTTCACATCCGAAAAAAGGAACACCAAAAGGAATGCGAGAAGGAAACATCAAGGAGACTCACCAGAACACAAAAAGACAAAGCAGAACAGGAAAATCTAAAATCCGCCATATCAGACACTGTAAAAGGAACAACCACATTATGGATTGGGACGGGGCTCGGGTCATCGGATCGGAAAACAACAAGTTCAAACGCTGGATCAAGGAGGCCATTGAAATCAGGAAACGAGGCACGGACAGCATTGTTGTTGACAATGATCCGAATTCTTTCCTTTAACAGTGCTTTCTTGGCCTTATTAATGATTTGTTTTGCATTATGGGTTGGGATCGGGGTCTTGATGTTAATACTAGCTGGCGTGATGTTCTCGTCTCTGCATCGGAGGTTGAAGCGTAGGTGGTTATTATAGCGGGCGCGCGCTTTGTCCAGCCTCTAAATGGCGAAGTGCTTTGACACCTCTTTGTCCAAATCTTCTTCTTAATAAGCAAAAGATGTTCATTTTGTCTTCTTATATACTTTAACTTCTTGGGTTCTTTTTAAAGACAATACAGTAAAGCGTATTTACCTAGTTGACATGTTTCGGCTGCTAGCTGCAAGCCATCCTCAGAAGTGTCACCGGTGTTGGTGGTGACGTGTCGTATATCAGCTGTTGTTACTTCCTGTAGGCGTGGCCAGTCTGATGGACCTGGCAGGTCGCTCAGACTGACCACGCCTCCTAAAATCCGCCATATCAGACCACTGTAAAAGGAACAACCACATTCTGGATTGGGACGGGGCTCGGGTCATTGGATCGGAAAACAACAAGTTCAAACGCTGGATCAAGGAGTCCACTGAAATCAGGAAACGAGGCACGGACAGCATTAATCGTGATGACGGCGCGTTCCTCCTTTCACACACCTGGGACAACCTCCTCCAGAGAACACCGGGCGACGGGAGGCGTGGTCAGTCTGAGCGACCTGCCAGGTCCGTCAGACTGACCACGCCTACAGGAAATAACAACAGCTGATATACGACACGTCACCACCAACACCAGTGACACTTCTGAGGATGGCTTGCAGCTAGCAGCCGAAATATGTCAATAAGGTTCACTTGTTCAGTGAACCCTGCGAAGCAGAGAGTGTGTCGCCCTCCCCACGGCAACACATGAGCAACAAAGAAATAAGTAACAGTCTTAACTTTAAAATTTGTAGCACTAAAAGCCACGTTTGCAAGAAACAAGTCAAATAAGTTTAATAAGTTTAATAAATGTTATTAGTGAATCTGAGATAACCATGAAATAGTTAAAGAAGTAACCAGTTTGGGAGTAGATTACAAGTACCAGCAGTATGTAATCAGAGTACAAATTATGAGTAACTGTGCTCAGTTACAGTTACTGTCTCAATGAGTGGTAACTGGATTACAGTTACTTTGTTAAAAATGAAATAAATGACTTGCAGTATTTTCCTGTTTTTATTACAGCCCGACCGATATGGATTTTGCTGTGGCCGATATGAAACCGATATAATGGGAGTTGTAGCTGCCGATAGCCGATATAATCACCGATATATTTAGTGATGTAAAAATTCACTGTAAATGTTGAATTGTTTAAAAAACTTAGGTTTGGCTCTGGTGGATTTTAAATTGGGTTTATTTAGGCAACATTTATTGTATTCTGCCTCTTTACATCATATTTACAGACAGTAGGTTGACTTAATGGCATTTTTGCATCACATTCTAGACACCGATAGCCGATATGCCTAAAGTTGCTCATATCAGCCGATAATATCGGCCAACCGATATATCGGTCGGGCTCTAGTTCTTACATTTGGGACTGAACCAGGTCTAAATCAGGACTAAACCAGGTCTAAACAAAGATAAGATACCAACAGTAGCGATAACAGTAAAACGGCAGTAAACTCACTTAGGAAGCCCACAAGACCAAGACCGTAAAAAAGTGGTCTTGACAACACTAGTGATTATCCAGCAGCCTATTAGCCCTGTTTATTCCAGTGCACAGGTCTACAGCTAAAGCAAAACGGTAAACGCAAAACCGTATCCTCTCTTCTTCCTCCTGCAGTGAGGTGCGACAGGGCATCTGGCTCAACACAACAACAACACTCAGCTAATGGCCAAAGGACTGAGCGCCAAATGAAAACCAAGCTCTGGCCCGTCCATCGTACCAGGAGACTCAAGAAAATAAAATCCAATCAAACCATTACAAATCAGGCAACTGTATAATATGAACAGAACATACAAAATGTGAACGTGTCGGCACAGATCCTCTCACAATTATGGAAAAGTAAGATTAAAATTGCACAATGTGTGTCCACCACCTGCTTGTCTCCATGGAGATGCTATTACTTTGCCTGGAATGTCCCACAGTATAGCATTAAACAGGTAATGCCACTGAGTCAATGTGTTTTTTTGGAATAAAAACGTTGTTAGTTCAGTAAACGTAAGATCACCGCACCGGGGATGGGAGGCGGGGCCTCGTCATCGACATTGAGCGACTCTCACCTGGTAAAACTTTTTCATGTTTTTCGGTGTCCTGGTGCTTTGAGGTCGCTGACACCGCCACTGTACACTGAAACATATGTGCGTCTTTGTACACTGTGCACCCACTCCCACTTATTTCGACTGGGACGGAAAGCGGGGAATTTCTTGTACAAGTCATTGTTAAATGTGCATTTGCACTTTGGCATGTTGCAGGCTGACCGACTGTTTGTGTCTGCTCGCTCCTTCGGAATACACAGAGAGCTACAAGAGCTGCTCAGTTTAATGAAAGATAATGAAAACCCGGACATTTGCATCACTTCATTAAAAAAAGCCCAGACGGTCCAGACAGGACATGGAAAACAGACATGTCCAGGGAAAAACGGATGTTTGGTCACCCTACGCTAAGCACAGCGTAAGCGACAAAATTCTTAATGATCAATTATCGATTAATCGACTAATCATGCCCATCCCTAGTTAAAATATGAGTTTTTGGTACAATACAGCAAGTTATTTGGTTTAGTTGTTGCAGCCCTGAAATGCACGACATGACTCGCATTCATTTTAGCTTTGGGCAACTTTTAATTTCTTAGATTTTGGTTCATTTTTTAACAAGCATGTTTTCATTTTTCTGCCTCTTTACAACAATAATTAATCAATGCACTCTTCCCATAAGCCTTTGAGTCTCATGTTCTTATAGTAACAGACCCTGTTATTACATAAATACATGACAAAATAAAAAATATTATCAATGAAGTATGTATTTATATCAAATGAAAATGTTTTTTTTTTAGTTATTAAAATGAAATATAAATGTAGTCTTATGAGTTTTATAACAGAAATATTGCATTTTAATTTTCAGGGCACTACATAGTCACTAAAAGAAATAATCAGGTTCAACATTTGTGAATTTACCTTTTGAAGATTTCATTTCAAAGTACAATGTAATCAAAAGAGAAAACTGTGTCTCGCCTCCATCTGAGAGTGTTCATTTTCAGTGGTGTTTTAGTCAACCAACATTTGTATTATTATATTTAGATGATGAGGATTTCTGCGGGATGACAGCAGAGAGGAGAAGTGAGCGCATGAGTTAGCTGAAGATTTGGTATTTTTAGTATTTCTATGTAAAAGATCTGGTTAATCTCATGATTCAGATGTTGAATCTCCCTTTATATAAATACATAGTTTCCTCCTAGTCCTTTGTCTTGCATAAATAGTAGTTTTTGCATGAGCTCCCCCTGCAGGTGTAGTCTGGTGAGGGCGGTTTGGGTCTGATTCACACAGATTTGTAAGAGTTTGAGAGCTTTTGCCATGCCCCCTTTTTAGTCGACTAACCAATCAGCAGGACGTGTCTTTAGTCGACCAAGAAAAACCTACTCACTACAGCTGGACACCTTTAAGAACTGTCAATATGATACATACCTCGATACATAGGCCATGATACGATACATACCTTGATACATAGGCCACGATACGATACATATCTCAATACATAGGCCACAATACGATACATAGGCCACAATACGATACATTCCTCGATACATAGGCCACGATACGATACATATCTCGATACATAGGCCACAATACGATACATAGGCCACGATACGATACAGACCTCGATACATAGGCCACAATATGATACATAGGCCACGATACGATACAGACCTCGATACATAGGCCACGATACAATACAGACCTCGATACATAGGCCACGATACGATACATTCCTCGATACATAGGCCACGATACGATACAGACCTTGATACATAGGGCACGATACGATACATTCCTCATTACATAGGCCACAATACGATACATAACTCGATACATAGGCCACGATACGATACATACCTCGATACATAGGCCACGATACGATACATAGGCCACGATACGATACATTCCTCAATACATAGGCCACGATACGATACATTCCTCAATACATAGGCCACGATACGATACATACCTCGATACATAGGCCACGATACGATACATACCTCGATACATAGGCCACGATACGATACATAGGCCACGATACGATACATTCCTCAATACATAGGCCACGATACGATACATACCTCGATACATAGGCCCAGATATAGAACATTTCTCGATGCACTTTCGGTTTGATACGATATATTTCAAATCAATTCGATATGGTTCAATAAAAAATTAATTCTAAATCATGTCTGTGATACTAAAAGTGTTTGTTAAACCACTTCTTGTGCAAAGTTCATATGAAACACAAATATTTTAATCATCATAACAGTGAAAATGTCAAATGTGTCACATAAATGAGTTTCCTTCCTCTAAACAAGCAACAAAACTGTAGCACTGTAACAAAATAATTTAGTAGAATATACCAAAAAATACTCTTGGTGATATATCGATACAGAAACCTACGATATCGATACTGTATTATCACATTAAAGGATACGATATATTGATATT
>NW_026571018.1:689500-697000 GCF_026225935.1 Boleophthalmus pectinirostris | reverse complement strand
ATTTTAATATAAAAACGTTAATGATTAATCGATAATCGATCGTTAATTCTTCCCACGATCGATTAAGAACATTTCCTCGAATGCCCATCCCTAGTGACAATACCATCTCTGTTCTCATTATGAATCATCAAATTCTCCAAACAGAATGCTACAAATAACAATATATGATGGAAAACAGCGCAGCGAGGCTAAAGATGGCTGACCCGGCCTTCGTTCAGGTCCATATTCTCCTCGGGTATATTTCTTGTGTGTTCTGAAGATTGAAGTTGGAATATAAATGACCTGTGATAAATTGCTGTGAGAATAATAGATCACTGTATTTGGGTCGTCAAGGGTCTTCTCATGCGTTTGTGGTTGTTGTTATTATAGGGTTAACAAACTTTTATACTCACACTCCACAACCGCTTTTTTTCTTCTTTCTTAAAGCTTCAAATGTAGTGGTTTTGATTCAGATTTGTCAAAAGAAACAGAATTATTATAATTTCTTTTCCTTAGCTGTTTTCATTTGATTATTTGTTTGCTCAATTTATGAACCTGATCAAAAATACTGTCTAATGTATTCCTCTTTGCCGTGGTGAGCAAACCGTGAGAATGGAGATAAGCAGGTGGCATATACTCCAGCAGAAAAGTTCCAGAGTGTACTTTAAGTTAGTGATGTTACAAGATGTGCCGATGCTTCGAAGCCTGTGTCGAGTAATGAAGGGGGGTGTTTCCGCGAAGTGTGTATCGAGGCTTGTTTCATTTGGGGGAGGAGCCAAAAATGACGACATCCGAAGCCTCGCTGCCTGGCTCTACCACGTGAACGCTTCAGGAAGTGGTTCGCAGATTTGGTGCGATTTGAAACAGCGCCAAGTGAAACGCAACGGATTCCCCCAAAACATTTTGTGGTTTTGGGTTATTGGAAGTTTGGTACATTCTATTTGAGATTTTTATTTATTTAACTTTTTTTTTTAAAGCAGGGGAAATTCTCCATAAAAAAGAAACCGCCTGAGTCCAAATACTGTGGAGACATTGATATTTTTAAATAAAAATGAATAAGATGACCCTATCTTGCCGTCCTTATTGTGGCATAAGCACAGATGTAAAGTAGTAACACAAACACAGTCACATTACATCCTGAGCTTCAATTTGTTCCTACTTTTTCTTTTAACCCGACCTTTATATCATGAACACAGACTCCAGGTTAATACATTCACACTTTATGTTGAAATCACAAACATTCATATATTTCATCGTTCATATTCAGTATAAATCTTTCCATCAGAACCTCAATGATCATGTTGATTGTTCTATTTTCACTCTGCCTGTTAAATGTTTTTGGACACTTGATGGCGCAGTGGAGCAAATGAAGCACCTTGAAGCATCGGCTCAAGAGTGGAGCAAATGGCTGGAACGCTTCAGTGCTTCATGGGGCTTCATCTCACCATCACTAGTTTACGTGCGCACACATGCCATCTGTCAGTGTGGTACCTGAGTGAGGGGCAGGCCCAGGCTCTGGCACACGTCCTCGGGGCACACCAGGCGGTAGAACTCATCCTCCAGCTGCTGTAACTTCTGCTTCCTCTGGCTCACCTTCTCCCTCTCCATCTGCTCCCTGTCCACCCGCTCCAGCACGCGCTGCTCCGGCTCACTGCTGCCCCCGCTGGACAGGAGGGCCGGAGCGCTGGGAGGCTGCAGCCCGTTTGATGCACAAGAATATGTCTGTGAGGGAAACAATGTGTATGGACCATAAATGTTGATCAATATTCCCTGAGTAAAGCTAACTACAGGCACTGCTCTGTATGAAGCTCTATTCTACGGTGGCTGACGGGCAGTGTTGGGAAGGTTTAGTCCTGGTTTTAGTCCTGGTTTTAGTTCTAGTTTAGTCCTGGTTTTAGTTCTGGTTTTAGTCCTGGTTTTGCCCAAAATGTGAAAACAGGAAAATACCGCTGTGTAATCCATTTATTTCAACACAGTAACTGTAATCCAATTACCACTCACTGAAACAGTAACTGTAACTGAATACAGTTACTCATAATTTGTACTCTGATTACGTAACTCCGGTACATGTAATCTGTTACTCCCCAACACTGCTGACGGGGGCCAAATGCACTGCAATGGCCCAACAGCTTCAAGCACAGAAACGATTCAAATTCCCAAACAAGTATATACGAGGTACAAAGAACATGGTGCAAATGAAAAAAACAAAAACAAAAAACACTCTGCAAGAAACAAAGACAAAAGTATCATTATCAAATGTGCCGCAAATAGAGACATCATCATATAGCGACATAGATATTATTTATACACACAGTATATGAAGGTGCAGGTTATGGTGTTTCTTTATGCAGTGTTCTTCATTTGCAGGTGTTTTTGTGATAAATGATAAAAATATATAAAATATTTTTATCATTTTGTGCTTTGCATCGTTTCTCTATTTGCGCTGCATTTGATGAGGACACATTTGTCTTTGTTTTTTGCAGTGTTTGTACCTCACTGAAAACTTGTGTTTGAGTTTGTGAATCTGCATCGTTTCTGTACTTGAAGCTGTTTTCTCCGACTGAGAGGCATTGGGCAGTTGCAGTGCATTTGGCCCCCGTCGGCCACCGTACTATTTATTACTTAAGTTAGACTTTAATCTGAGTTTTGTTTTGTTTGAACACAATCTGACCTTTAAAAAAACTGATTTAGCTGGAACAGGAGAGCTGGTGTGTGCTGTTAAACAACTTGTCAAATAACATTTCAGTCCACTGTTTTTAAGTTAGCCACTCTCAGCTTTTTTGTTGAAAAACTCCTAAATAGAACATGAACACTCAGACTGATCACAGGATCCTGAAAATGTGTTGTTTACATCCATTTTGTATTTTTTCTAGAGTTTTCAGACAATTTAAAAGTTAATCAGGCTGTTCATGTTTATGTTCCAGTACAGATATATGTTATAAGCAGCTCTTGAGGTCAAAATAAGTCCTCTGTGTTCTGTCTGCATCGAATTATGAAGCATTTTATTGTCTGGTAAACTGTAAGTGCATGTTAGCAAGGAGAAATTCAATTTGTTTATTTGGTTAAATACGTTCCGCGGCTCATCCAAGCTGCTTATTTGACCAAATAAACTTTTGTCCAGTTGACAAATTGAATTTCTCCTTTGCCCTGGATTCTACCTGGACAACTGAGGATTTTTCACTCATAGTTGTTGTTAGCTTTACCATGACAGCAAAAGGTCTCTAAAAATTGGGAAAAGCACTTCTAAACTCATCATGGTGAGTAATGAAGATGCTCTGAATGCAGAAGGTAAGTGAGGAGAAACTTTGTAGCACTGCAAACAGTTTCAGATGATCGAGTTTCATGTTTTAAGAGTGTAAAAGTCAGGTACAGCGTCTTTACAATCCCTTGGTGTATAATGCTAAGACAGTAATTCGCAGCCTTACATCAGAGTGCGTCCCGTTGACGGCAGGAGGCGTGTGGGTGGTGGACTGTCCCAAAGAGCTCCCGTGGCTGAAGGCTTCTCCCGAGCTGGACCCATGGGTGCTGGTGTCTCCCGGGACAGACTGATGGGTGCTGGATGGTCCCACAGCAGACACAGGTGGGTTTGACAGTCCAGAGGGAGACACGGGCTGGTTGGACTGGGTAGGGTGGGACCCCTGGGCACTCGTCTGTCCCGCCATGGTCCCATGGGTGCTGCTGTGCTCCAGGCAGAAGGACTTGAAGCGGACCTCATCATTTTCGGCCAAAATGGTTTTCATCTCCAGACCGTGATCGAAGGCGCAGGTCACATGGAAGGCAACAATACAGGAGGGCATGGAGCACTGGAGACGAGAGGGGACAGTCTTAAGTATTTATCCAAGTTTTTATAGTTTTATCAGTTGAGTGTCATTTTGTGGTAAAAAAGTTGAGAAGAAAAGTACAAAAATACAGGAAGTAGCAGATTTCTAAAGAGTCCTAAAACAGAAAAGGAAAACAAAAATAAAAAAATAAGGAAGACATTTTTCTGACAACAAAATAAAGCTATTTTCATTTATTTTTATTAGTCTTATCATTATTATTGTGTAATGTAGACATAATTGGGCCAGTGTACAACTAGGAAGTCAGATTTTAAATGTCACCAAGTCATTTTGTTCATGTGTGCACACTCTCGTGGTAATTTTGTTTTGCAAGATCTTGTCCCATCGTTTACCAAGCTAATGAGAAAACGTGCTTTCTATTGTGTCTATTGTGTAATCTTTGTAAATTGTAAAACAAATTTGAGCATCTGAAATATTTATTTACATGACAAAATTATTATTAGTATATTTGCCAGTTAAATCCAGACAGGTATCTCTCTCTGGTATTTTTTATTTATATAAAAGGAGATCAGAGAATGGCCCAATCAGGTTAGTTTCTTTCAGTGACACATTTTAAACAAAGGAGCTCATTGGTGACTTTTAATTGAGAAGAAAATGACATTACTGTCCTCTCAGTTTAATGCGTCACTCATTGATTCTGCAGAAATCCACCGTGTTTTTCAATCCCCTGAGATATTTTTTTAGAACTCAGCGCTACTTCCTGCATTTTTGTACTTTTCTTCACAGCTTTTTCCCACAAACTGCCACTTCACTGATGTAAAACTATGATAAATATTTACAATTACCATCCCACCAAACCAAGTCAGAAAAAACATGAAAAAAATACACACTTTAAGGAGCCACAGCATATTAGACTATTTTCTGAGCCTGACCTGGAGTTGTGTTTTGTTTCATTCACACATGTTTAACACACAAACTCTGCATATTTAATTCTTCTTTCAAACTAAACACTGTTTCACCTCTGATACCTTCAGTATAATGATTTGGATAATTTTAGTCCTGGAATTGCCAGTCTCTACTGAACTAAGTGTAAAAGGTCAGGACATCACAAGGTGGAGCAGCATTTTGAGCTTTGGAGACAGACTAATAATAAAGGTTTACTCAAACATGTGTGAATGAAACAAAACACAACTCTGGATACGACTAAAAACACACAAATAGTTCATTTTGTGTAATATATGACCTTTAAATATCAAAACACTGTTGAACATGAAGTTAGTTACAAAGAAACGTAATAGAAGGAAAACTGTGTGTACAGATTGTCATGGGTGTAAAAAGTGCGGATGTCACTGTAAAACCTGCAGTGTTCTTCTGATAAAAGCTCCTGGTCTTTATTTAGAGCCATGTAGGAGGACATAATGTACACGGCGCCATCACACTTATGTAACCAACTCTGCTACTGAGAGAGAACTGCTGATCCTGTACAGCTATGTAAAGGCCCTACGCTTTTGTAACACAGGAAATATATGAGCAACTTCTGTTTTGCAATCACAATTCAGCTCACAATGCAAATTCTACACTACATTGTTGGCAGCTTTTACACACAATAAGACCCTATGGAGACACAGGGAGGGCATCTGACACACAGGGAGGACATTTGACACACGGGGACACACGGGGAGGGCATCTGACACACGGGGAGGGCATCTGACATCTGACACACGGGGAGGGCATCTGACACATGGGGAGGACATCTGACACACGGGGAGGGCACCTGACACACAGGGACATTTCAGAACATGTTTGTAGAGATCCAAACTACAGGGTTAGCAGCTTTTACACAGAATAAGAACCTGTGGACACTAATCTATTCCTTTTTGGTTTTGGTCACAAAACTATCCACTTCTTCTGAGTGTATACTTCACTGCAATTGGTTAAATCCACCTGTCACTCACTCAGTCACTCTACATGATCCAACCTCTGTGAAGTTGGCCCCCCATCAAACGCAAACCTACACAAAAACTCATTTGTGCTTCATCTGTGCCGTTTTGTGCGGCAACAGGTTTTGTTTGTGCGATTATGGTTCTAAAGATATTAGCAGTTTTATTTTTGGGTGATGACGTTATCCAGCCCCTCAAATTGTTTAATAGCCTCAAAACAAGCAGAAAATTATACAAAACATTTGTGTTTCGTTTGTGTTTTGTTTGTGCTGTGGTTGCTTGTGTATTGAGTATATTTCTAAAATGATTAATTATTATTTTTACCTCCGCCAAGGAGGTTATGTTTTTGCCGTTTTTTGTCTGTTTGTCTGTTTGTTTGTTTGTTTGTTTGTCTGTTAGCAACATAACTCAAAAAGTTATGGACCGATTTTGATGAAATTTCATTTTGGGGGTGATCCGGAAGAAATCCTGGATTCTGGATCACTTTGAAATTTTAGTTAACATTGTGGTAAATGGGGCCAAAAAATTTGTTTCTCAATATCTCGGTTAATTATTGACCAAACCCCATGAAATTTGACTCAGGGATGAACAATGGGATCCTCTCTCATATTCCAAAGGCTGATCCGGATCTGATCCAGAAGACTGATTTTATCGCAATTTATATAAAAAATGGGGGTAGTCCTTGGCGGAGGTCTGTGCTCTCTGAGTGCTTTTCTAATTCATATATATAATTATAATTTATTATGTCATTTCTGTTCAGCTGACGGCAGCGACTTTACTAGTTCACTAGTTTTGTGCAGTTTTGCAAAAGTCACTGCGGTCAGCTGAACGGAAGTGACGTCATATAATATCCGCAAAAATAATAATGACGTCCTCGGCCCAAAATAAAACTGCTGATATCTTAAGAACCAGAATCACACAAACAAAACTTTTTGCAGCACAAAACAGCACAAACGAAGCACAAACGACTGACACCATTTTGTGGCGTTTTGGAGCATTCTGAAGCTTCCTGGGGGCTGGCTTACCCCAATTTGACCTTTAAAAGAATCATTACTATCTCCAAAACTAAAACAGCACAAACAAACCTTTTTGCAGCACAAAACAGCACAAACGAAGCACAAATGATTGACATAGTTTTTGTGTAGGGTTGTGTTTAATGGGGGGCCAAATTCACAGAGGTCATGATCCAGGGGTTTTTATTTCACTATTTTGTCCCTACATCAAGACATGAACATTCATAACAGACCAATTAGATGCCTTCTACAACCTTGCTCCTGATTGGCTAGTCGCTTGCACCTGGATTTCCAAATATGGTCCCTGTTTGTGGATTAGCCGCTATAACTCGTAACAGGAGCTGAACGCTACAGGTGAAGTCTGTGTACAGTCCATGTGTCCAAATCATGTTCAAAAGCCACAAAAACCTTTGAAAAGGACTTTGGAAATCATCTGACATCAATATTAACCATAGACTGTATATATAAATGGACATAGCTAATGTGCTCCAGTAGGAAATAAGCATGGACACACAAAGTAGTTCCTTCGAGCTCTGGTTGCAACTGATTTATACTGAAAAATCTTTGCCCCTCTCTCTGTACCTGCTGCTGTGAGTCCTGTCATTTTGGTCTTAAAATGTTCATATTAACCTGCCCTACGTGATCCTGGTGTTTTTTATTTAGCAAATTTGTCCCTTAGCAATAAAATAGTGTCACGATATTAACATTTCTAACTCAGTTTGATACTTCCCATACTCTGATGATAATTTAAAAAAATCTTTATTGAAACAACACACTGTGATTGTCAAC
>NW_026571018.1:682552-689000 GCF_026225935.1 Boleophthalmus pectinirostris | reverse complement strand
ACAATTTAAAAGTTAATCAGGCTGTTCATGTTTATGTTCCAGTACAGATATATGTTATAAGCAGCTCTTGAGGTCAAAATAAGTCCTCTGTGTTCTGTCTGCATCGAATTATGAAGCATTTTATTGTCTGGTAAACTGTAAGTGCATGTTAGCAAGGAGAAATTCAATTTGTTTATTTGGTTAAATACGTTCCGCGGCTCATCCAAGCTGCTTATTTGACCAAATAAACTTTTGTCCAGTTGACAAATTGAATTTCTCCTTTGCCCTGGATTCTACCTGGACAACTGAGGATTTTTCACTCATAGTTGTTGTTAGCTTTACCATGACAGCAAAAGGTCTCTAAAAAATTGGGAAAAGCACTTCTAAACTCATCATGGTGAGTAATGAAGATGCTCTGAATGCAGAAGGTAAGTGAGGAGAAACTTTGTAGCACTGCAAACAGTTTCAGATGATCGAGTTTCATGTTTTAAGAGTGTAAAAGTCAGGTACAGCGTCTTTACAATCCCTTGGTGTATAATGCTAAGACAGTAATTCGCAGCCTTACATCAGAGTGCGTCCCGTTGACGGCAGGAGGCGTGTGGGTGGTGGACTGTCCCAAAGAGCTCCCGTGGCTGAAGGCTTCTCCCGAGCTGGACCCATGGGTGCTGGTGTCTCCCGGGACAGACTGATGGGTGCTGGATGGTCCCACAGCAGACACAGGTGGGTTTGACAGTCCAGAGGGAGACACGGGCTGGTTGGACTGGGTAGGGTGGGACCCCTGGGCACTCGTCTGTCCCGCCATGGTCCCATGGGTGCTGCTGTGCTCCAGGCAGAAGGACTTGAAGCGGACCTCATCATTTTCGGCCAAAATGGTTTTCATCTCCAGACCGTGATCGAAGGCGCAGGTCACATGGAAGGCAACAATACAGGAGGGCATGGAGCACTGGAGACGAGAGGGGACAGTCTTAAGTATTTATCCAAGTTTTTATAGTTTTATCAGTTGAGTGTCATTTTGTGGTAAAAAAGTTGAGAAGAAAAGTACAAAAATACAGGAAGTAGCAGATTTCTAAAGAGTCCTAAAACAGAAAAGGAAAACAAAAATAAAAAAATAAGGAAGACATTTTTCTGACAACAAAATAAAGCTATTTTCATTTATTTTTATTAGTCTTATCATTATTATTGTGTAATGTAGACATAATTGGGCCAGTGTACAACTAGGAAGTCAGATTTTAAATGTCACCAAGTCATTTTGTTCATGTGTGCACACTCTCGTGGTAATTTTGTTTTGCAAGATCTTGTCCCATCGTTTACCAAGCTAATGAGAAAACGTGCTTTCTATTGTGTCTATTGTGTAATCTTTGTAAATTGTAAAACAAATTTGAGCATCTGAAATATTTATTTACATGACAAAATTATTATTAGTATATTTGCCAGTTAAATCCAGACAGGTATCTCTCTCTGGTATTTTTTATTTATATAAAAGGAGATCAGAGAATGGCCCAATCAGGTTAGTTTCTTTCAGTGACACATTTTAAACAAAGGAGCTCATTGGTGACTTTTAATTGAGAAGAAAATGACATTACTGTCCTCTCAGTTTAATGCGTCACTCATTGATTCTGCAGAAATCCACCGTGTTTTTCAATCCCCTGAGATATTTTTTTAGAACTCAGCGCTACTTCCTGCATTTTTGTACTTTTCTTCACAGCTTTTTTCCCACAAACTGCCACTTCACTGATGTAAAAACTATGATAAATATTTACAATTACCATCCCACCAAACCAAGTCAGAAAAAACATGAAAAAAATACACACTTTAAGGAGCCACAGCATATTAGACTATTTTCTGAGCCTGACCTGGAGTTGTGTTTTGTTTCATTCACACATGTTTAACACACAAACTCTGCATATTTAATTCTTCTTTCAAACTAAACACTGTTTCACCTCTGATACCTTCAGTATAATGATTTGGATAATTTTAGTCCTGGAATTGCCAGTCTCTACTGAACTAAGTGTAAAAGGTCAGGACATCACAAGGTGGAGCAGCATTTTGAGCTTTGGAGACAGACTAATAATAAAGGTTTACTCAAACATGTGTGAATGAAACAAAACACAACTCTGGATACGACTAAAAACACACAAATAGTTCATTTTGTGTAATATATGACCTTTAAATATCAAAACACTGTTGAACATGAAGTTAGTTACAAAGAAACGTAATAGAAGGAAAACTGTGTGTACAGATTGTCATGGGTGTAAAAAGTGCGGATGTCACTGTAAAACCTGCAGTGTTCTTCTGATAAAAGCTCCTGGTCTTTATTTAGAGCCATGTAGGAGGACATAATGTACACGGCGCCATCACACTTATGTAACCAACTCTGCTACTGAGAGAGAACTGCTGATCCTGTACAGCTATGTAAAGGCCCTACGCTTTTGTAACACAGGAAATATATGAGCAACTTCTGTTTTGCAATCACAATTCAGCTCACAATGCAAATTCTACACTACATTGTTGGCAGCTTTTACACACAATAAGACCCTATGGAGACACAGGGAGGGCATCTGACACACAGGGAGGACATTTGACACACGGGGAGGGCATCTGACACACGGGGAGGGCATCTGACACACGGGGAGGGCATCTGACACATGGGGAGGACATCTGACACACGGGGAGGGCACCTGACACACAGGGACATTTCAGAACATGTTTGTAGAGATCCAAACTACAGGGTTAGCAGCTTTTACACAGAATAAGAACCTGTGGACACTAATCTATTCTTTTTTGGTTTTGGTCACAAAACTATCCACTTCTTCTGAGTGTATACTTCACTGCAATTGGTTAAATCCACCTGTCACTCACTCAGTCACTCTACATGATCCAACCTCTGTGAAGTTGGCCCCCCATCAAACGCAAACCTACACAAAAACTCATTTGTGCTTCATCTGTGCCGTTTTGTGCGGCAACAGGTTTTGTTTGTGCGATTATGGTTCTAAAGATATTAGCAGTTTTATTTTTGGGTGATGACGTTATCCAGCCCCTCAAATTGTTTAATAGCCTCAAAACAAGCAGAAAATTATACAAAACATTTGTGTTTCGTTTGTGTTTTGTTTGTGCTGTGGTTGCTTGTGTATTGAGTATATTTCTAAAATGATTAATTATTATTTTTACCTCCGCCAAGGAGGTTATGTTTTTGCCGTTTTTTGTCTGTTTGTCTGTTTGTTTGTTTGTTTGTTTGTCTGTTAGCAACATAACTCAAAAAGTTATGGACCGATTTTGATGAAATTTCATTTTGGGGGTGATCCGGAAGAAATCCTGGATTCTGGATCACTTTGAAATTTTAGTTAACATTGTGGTAAATGGGGCCAAAAAATTTGTTTCTCAATATCTCGGTTAATTATTGACCAAACCCCATGAAATTTGACTCAGGGATGAACAATGGGATCCTCTCTCATATTCCAAAGGCTGATCCGGATCTGATCCAGAAGACTGATTTTATCGCAATTTTATATAAAAATGGGGGTAGTCCTTGGCGGAGGTCTGCGCTCTCTGAGTGCTTTTTCTAATTCATATATATAATTATAATTTATTATGTCATTTCTGTTCAGCTGACGGCAGCGACTTTACTAGTTCACTAGTTTTGTGCAGTTTTGCAAAAGTCACTGCGGTCAGCTGAACGGAAGTGACGTCATATAATATCCGCAAAAATAATAATGACGTCCTCGGCCCAAAATAAAACTGCTGATATCTTAAGAACCAGAATCACACAAACAAAACTTTTTGCAGCACAAAACAGCACAAACGAAGCACAAACGACTGACACCATTTTGTGGCGTTTTGGAGCATTCTGAAGCTTCCTGGGGGCTGGCTTACCCCAATTTGACCTTTAAAAGAATCATTACTATCTCCAAAACTAAAACAGCACAAACAAACCTTTTTGCAGCACAAAACAGCACAAACGAAGCACAAATGATTGACATAGTTTTTGTATAGGGTTGTGTTTAATGGGGGGCCAAATTCACAGAGGTCATGATCCAGGGGTTTTTATTTCACTATTTTGTCCCTACATCAAGACATGAACATTCATAACAGACCAATTAGATGCCTTCTACAACCTTGCTCCTGATTGGCTAGTCGCTTGCACCTGGATTTCCAAATATGGTCCCTGTTTGTGGATTAGCCGCTATAACTCGTAACAGGAGCTGAACGCTACAGGTGAAGTCTGTGTACAGTCCATGTGTCCAAATCATGTTCAAAAGCCACAAAAACCTTTGAAAAGGACTTTGGAAATCATCTGACATCAATATTAACCATAGACTGTATATATAAATGGACATAGCTAATGTGCTCCAGTAGGAAATAAGCATGGACACAAAGTAGTTCCTTCGAGCTCTGGTTGCAACTGATTTATACTGAAAAATCTTTGCCCCTCTCTCTGTACCTGCTGCTGTGAGTCCTGTCATTTTGGTCTTAAAATGTTCATATTAACCTGCCCTACGTGATCCTGGTGTTTTTATTTAGCAAATTTGTCCCTTAGCAATAAAATAGTGTCACGATATTAACATTTCTAACTCAGTTTGATACTTCCCATACTCTGATGATAATTTAAAAAAATCTTTATTGAAACAACACACTGTGATTGTCAACATTAAATAATAGCACTTTTTAATACTGCCATGTGGCCTGTTTTCTGTAATCTCCTGTTGTTCAGGTAGGTTCCACATAACTACATATATACATTAGTACATACAGGCTACGTATAAGCACACAACAGAGTGGTGAATCTTATTTACACTGAGCGTTTGATTTTCAGATATGTTAGGAACCGTGTTACTCACAAGTTATTTGCTTTCCCAGCACAAATAAACACACTGAAGCTCCAGCAGTTTTCACTTTTACATAGCAAAACAAAAACAGAACATGTGAATGGTGGAGATGTTGTATATGTTGCAGATGGTGTAGATGTTGCAGATGGTGTAGATTTTGTAGATGGTGTATATGTTGCAGATGTTGTAGATGTTGTAGATGTTGTAGATGTTGCAGATGGTGTAGATGGTGTAGATGGTGTAGATGTTGTAGATGGTGTAGATGTTGCAGATGTTGCAGATGTTGTAGATGTTGTAGATGTTGTAGATGTTGTAGATGTGTAGATGGTGTAGATGGTGTAGATGGTGTAGATGATGTAGATGTTGCAGATGTTTGTTGCAGATGTTGCAGATGGTGTAGATGGTGTAGATGGTGTAGATGGTGTAGATGTAGATGGTGTAGATGGTGTAGATGTTGTAGATGGTGTAGATGGTGTAGATGTGTAGATGTTGCAGATGTTGCAGATGTTGCAGATGGTGTAGATGGTGTAGATGGTGTAGATGTTGTAGATGTTGTAGATGGTGTAGATGGTGTAGATGTTGTAGATGGTGTAGATGTTGTAGATGTTGCAGATGTTGTAGATGCTGTAGATGTTGTAGATGTTGCAGATGTTGCAGATGGTGTAGATGGTGTAGATGGTGTAGATGTTGTAGACATAGTCATTATTACTGATCGAAAAACAAGTGAGTAAATGTCCAAATACATGTGTAAATGTAAGATTTGCCTGGTTGTTTCTTACGTCATGCAGTTGAACACCTCTCCAAGTCTGTGCTTAATGTAAAGTGGACTGTACAGTTCCACGCAGCAGGGATCCAGATGTGTTATTTAGATCTTTGAGATTTGAAGTACATGTTGAAGATTGGGTTTGAGTTGGCTGAGGGCAGTTATCTGGTTCTGTGGCGTGTGTGTAAACGCAGAGAGAGAGAGAAAGCCTCACAGAGGGTATCCAAGTGCTCACAGCTTCATACAGAATCAATACGAGCAGAACATAACAAAGAGCTCCATGTAAACAGATGGAGGTCATGACAGGACAGCGGAGTGATAAGAATAGCTGTGGAGTGTGTTAGCGTTAGTGATGTTAGCACGTTTGTTTATGGAGAAATGAGCTGAGAGGCTCACAGGCTAACAGCAGGAGGCTAAACACTCTGCACTTGCTTCAAACAAAGTCTTCATGTGACATTACTTTACTAATGAGAACACTTAGTGTAGGTTCAAATAAAAGAAGCAAAGGAGTATCTGCCATTCTATAGCAGATAACTCATTTCAATAACTTTTCTGATATCTGATCGGCCTGAACATTTTTAGGAAAATACCTATTTGTGATTTGTCTGACAAGCATCAGTCAAATGCTTTGAGTCAAGCCCCAGAGTGCGTGTGTGTGTGTATGTAGGTGACAGGTTGTATATGTCTGTATATGTTTTATACACAGTATGACGAGTTGTATACAGGTGCCCGTGTGCTCTCGGCACAGGCTGTATATGTTTATATATGTATGTTTGTGTATATATATATATATATATATATATATATATATATATATATATATATATATATATATATATATATATATATATATATATATATATATATATATTAGGATGAGTTA
>NW_026571018.1:630052-677552 GCF_026225935.1 Boleophthalmus pectinirostris | reverse complement strand
TTACTACACGGCTCACCTAAACATAGGGCTGTTTAAGTCTATTCAGTCTTATTCAGAAAGCTCCCATCACCGGACAAAGAGCACGCCATTTCCTGTACCTGCGTTCATCAGTGGAAGGAGCTGTTAAAAAGTGACAGGTGCACGACGCTAAAGAAAAATATTTATCTAAAAGGAGGTGTTTTTCTGGAGGTAACGGGGATAACTGGGGCTAAACTCAAGCTTGTGGACTGAAAGCAGAAGAGATGACGTGAGATGAAATGCTTTCCCAGATGCTGTAGGAAGGAGGATTTTAAAGATGTATGCAGTGAGGAACTATCTTTAGTCTGCTTGTAATGTTTCAATGTTTTATGACTTGTTTATCTGACGTCATGGAATTGTAAAGGGAAAGCTGGAACGCTCCACAAATAGGCCACATGCATTCAGAAGATATTACACTGTTTTCTGATCTATGCTATAATGTTGTTTCTCACATGTAACTCACAAACCCTGCATATTTAGGCTGACAACACTGTGTGATGTCATGAGGTAATACAGAAAGTCCTCCACTTGCATCACAAGGTGGAACAGAACATTTGGAATTAGTTATATGTGTGAATGAAACAAAATACAACTCCAGGTCTGTTTTTGTTTTCTGTTTATTACCCATTATATGTATTCTCTTTATTATTCTATTATACTGTGATGTGTGAGCTACTGCGTCCAAATCATTTCCCTTGAGGATCAATAAAGTTTGTCTAAATCTGAGGAGATGACAACATTCAACATCACCAAAAGCTCACACGAGTAAAGTTTGTGTAATATAGGACCTCTAAGAGGTTTTATTCAAAATGAGATCACATGGTGATGTATTTTCTTCTCTGGAGAAGACATTATATAATAATTATAATGCACTGGTCTAATGGTGCTTTTCCAGATTTTTCATATTTGAGCATAATTAATTCTCTCCACAATGTGGTAACAATACACTACAGCTCTACCACAGCTCCCCTGGGGGTTTGGTTTCTTTCACACATGTTTGAGTAATCCTTTATTATAAGTCTGTCAGCATCTCCAAAGCTCAAAAAGCTCTGTTGCACCTTGTGATGTCATGTAGTGGTAGTCTTCAAGTAAACAGATCCTTTTACCTTTGCCTTAAGTTCCCTAGAGATCGGCAAATATAGGTGTCTTCATGTATTATCACATGACATCACAAGGTGGAACAGTGTGTTTTCAGTTTGAGAAATGAACAGGCTAAATGTGCAGGGTTTGTGTGTTAAACATGTGTGAATGAAACTAAACACAACTTGAGGTCTGTTTTGAGAAGGAAACATTATAAAAGAAATAAGAAAATAGCAAAATATGGGCCTTTTAAACTAAAGCGGGGATATTTTTAAGTCAATGGTAACTGTAGCATTTAACATTTCAAACTCTCCATTGGTCATAACGGGCAACAATAAAATGAGCTGTGGACTAATACTGCTGTGTCCATGTGTTCTGTCCTGACCTCCGGGATCCATAAGGCACAGCTGACGTGGACCCACTTGGTCCCAGAGCGCGTGGGCTTCAGAGCTCCTCCTCGTTTGGGGCACAGCAGACACTTGGGCTGCACACCCAGAGCACAGGTCCGACACAGCCAGTTCCCCTGGGGCACCTTCAGGATCCCGTAACACGCCTGAGAGAAGAGCAGACAGAAACGAATATCAAACTACTGTAACACGCCTGAGAGAAGAGCAGACAGAAATGAACATCAAACTACTGTAACACGTCTGAGAGAAGAGCAAAGAGAAAAGAACATCAAACTACTGTAACACGCCTGAGAGAAGAGCAGACAGAAACGAATATCAAACTACTGTAACACGCCTGAGAGAAGAGCAGACAGAAACGAATATCAAACTACTGTAACACGCCTGAGAGAAGAGCAGACAGAAATGAACATCAAACTACTGTAACACGTCTGAGAGAAGAGCAGAGAGAAAAGAACATCAAACTACTGTAACACGTCTGAGAGAAGAGCAAAGAGAAAAGAACATCAAACTACTGTAACACGTCTGAGAGAAGAGCAGACAGAAACGAATATCAAACTACTGTAACACGCCTGAGAGAAGAGCAGACAGAAATGAACATCAAACTACTGTAACACGTCTGAGAGAAGAGCAAAGAGAAAAGAACATCAAACTACTGTAACACGCCTGAGAGAAGAGCAGACAGAAATGAACATCAAACTACTGTAACACGTCTGAGAGAAGAGCAGACAGAAATGAACACCAAACTACTGTAACACGTCTGAGAGAAGAGCAAGAGAAAAAGAACATCAAACTACTGTAACACGCCTGAGAGAAGAGCAGACAGAAATGAACATCAAACTACTGTAACACGCCTGAGAGAAGAGCAGACAGAAATGAACATCAAACTACTGTAACACGTCTGAGAGAAGAGCAAAGAGAAAAGAACATCAAACTACTGTAACACGCCTGAGAGAAGAGCAGACAGAAATGAACATCAAACTACTGTAACACGTCTGAGAGAAGAGCAAAGAGAAAAGAACATCAAACTACTGTAACACGCCTGAGAGAAGAGCAGACAGAAAAGAACATCAAACTACTGTAACACGTCTGAGAGAAGAGCAGACAGAAATGAACATCAAACTACTGTAACACGTCTGAGAGAAGAGCAAAGAGAAAAGAACATCAAACTACTGTAACACGCCTGAGAGAAGAGCAGACAGAAATGAACATCAAACTACTGTAACACGTCTGAGAGAAGAGCAAAGAGAAAAGAACATCAAACTACTGTAACACGTCTGAGAGAAGAGCAAAGAGAAAAGAACATCAAACTACTGTAACACACGTGATGTCACATAGTACTTAAAATTCCAATGGCTGCTGGATACTGCAAACCTTCTGTTTTTAAACACCATTCTATAAATGTAATTGATTCTAGTTTTCACTTGCCACAAAAGGACTAGGAATAGTAGATAATGCCATTAAAACACCAGAGTGCACAGACAGTTCAGCAGCTCTGTGCTGTGAAGACCTGGTGCAGGCCTGGTGCAGACCTGGTGCAGACCTGGTGCAGACCTGGTGCAGACCTGGTGCACTTGTCACAGAACACTGTGTCGTGTGTCAGTGTACACGTGTGTGTCCAGGGTCATACTGTATTGTATACTTCAGTATTATTAAGTATAGAGTTGGTTCACACAGACATTACATGTATCACAAAACACAGTATTCTGTGTATGAGACAGAACACAGTGTGATACTTGAGTACTAGAGTACAGGTGTAGTTCATACCTGGTGCACACAGACGTTACACTTGTCACAGAACACCATCTCGTTTCCGTCTTCACCCTCTGGAGAGCGGCACACGTCACACACCACGTCTTCATCGTACTCAATCCCCAGCCCCTCCTCCTCCTCAATGGCCTGCTGCATCTTCTGCTCACACACAGACTCCAGCTCCACCAGGGCGCGCTCTAGAGTCAGCTCGTCCAGAGGGGGTAAGGCTGAGACAGACAGAGAAAGGCTTAGAAATGGAATGATGCTGATTCAGTGTTTTTTTTAGAAAAGAAATAGCTTGGTTTGTTTCTGCTGCTGAAAGTACATTTGTCTGTTGGCATCACCTTGTTTGTTTTGGTTTGTCGTTGGCTTCACCCAAACCACCTAAGATGGTAGAAAGCTCCAAAAAGTCAATTTTGCATAATAGCCCCTCTTTAACAAATCAACTTTAGAAAAAAAAAAACAGCAGGGAGAATTAGATTTGCTCTTTGACAGTAAAGTCTATAGCATCAGTCTTATTAACTAGGACAACTTGACCAGCCTGTTTAATCCTGTACTACAAATGATCATCTGAAACATTCAAACGATTTCCTTTGTACCGTTCTGGCTGCAGCACTTTGTTTGCACTTAAAGTTATAAAAGCACCATTTCTCATCTTTTGGACGTGCTACAAACCTCAGGAGGCAGGACTAAATGCGTCCTCTTCTCATTAAGAAACTGAATCTACAGCCATTTTTTATCAAACACAAAATAAAGCGCCTCATTTGTCTTTTCGAGTCCTTTTCGCCAGGATGGCCGTCTCGTTAGTGCCAGAAAAGGGACTAAATTGGCTTGGCGCTTTTGCATGTCCTTGCTCAGAGCCGGTAATGACTGATAAAAACAGGATTAGCTCAAACATCGTCTTTTATCTGGATTTGAATAAAGCTTTTGGGTGACGGTTAGCGACGGTTAGCGACGATGGCGCTAATATTTCCAAAAGCAACCCGAATATGCGCGCTTCATTATTTTCTCATTAAGAACAATCAGATTTCAGTGATTAGAGCGAATGTTTGAGGATAAAGTGTTCAAACCAGTGAGAAGAAAAACTCCAGCTCTGAATGAACTGTACTGGACAAACTGATACAAAACACAGGCTGCTTTTTATTACGCTCATATTAATCATCCGTGTTATGTTAGACTGACTTTATTTTGTTTTCTCTTTAAAGACGGGGTATAATGCAAAATCCACTTTTTGGAGCCATGTTATAATGGGGAGGGGAGTGACTTAACACGGAGAGCAAGGGGACGTGAAACTCAAGCTTCAAAAATGAAAGTGAAGTGAAATATAGCATTTTTAAAACAAAAGGTGAATGTGTTAGTGGTTAATACCCCACAGAAACAGAACACCCCCTCTTGAACAATCACACTAGTTTTGTTTCCTCCCCAGTACTTTATTTAACTACATATTCCTCTAAAGGTGCTCTATGTAACTTTTCTAGTGGAAGGCTAGAATAATGTCATACAGTGGAACATTCTTGATAAAGCAATATTATCTCCATGGAGGTGGCTGCCCCCATCACAAAAGTGAAATAATATGCCTTTACATTCTGCAGAATGTAGAACGTTTGTCTTTTGCACACAAACTGATTAGTCAGTAATCAGTAAAATCTATATTTGATTTACTGACTTCAAATGTTTTATATTAGGCTCATATTAAGTATTTGCATATGACAGGGTAGACTACACTTTTCATTAAAAACTACTTAAACTAGATAACTAAAACTAATCCATTATTTGACTTCGTCTTTGGAAGCAGGACTCACATATGTAGAGATAAATATGTAGAGGTCAATCCATAAATCTTAATGAGTGTCAAATATGATGCTCTAAATAACATGAACAATTAATAGTTATGATTAGATAAATAACAATAATTTGTAGCCACAGTCTGCCCCAGGGCAGCTGTGGCTACAATAGTAGCTTACCACCACTGAGTGTGGAGTGACTGAATAATGAACTGTAAAGTGCTTTGGGGATCTTGAAAGGCTCTATATAAATGCAATCAATCAATCAATCAATCAATCAATCAATAAACAACAACTCTGTTTTGTTAAATGAAGGTTTAAAGCTCCTACATTAAATCAAAGTGACTCTTGTGAACTTTAAACCATGTTAAAATATTGTTTCCTCCTCAAAAACTGACCTGCAGTTGTGTTTTGTTCCATTCACATGTTTGAGTAACTCTTTATTATTAGTCTGTCTACATCTCCAAAGCTCAAAATACTCTGTTCCACCTTGTGATGTCATGAAGTCCCTAGTTTTCAAGTTTACAGCTCCTTTAACCGTTAGTTCAATAAAGATTGTCAATTCCAGGGCTGAAATGATCCAAATGATTCTAGTGAAGGTACAGTATATGGAGTTTAAAAACACAGTGGAGCACTTCCTGTATTACCACATGACATCACAGGGTGGAACAGAGTGTTTTGTTTTTTTCAGTTTGAGAGAAGAATTCTTCCAGGGTTTGAGTGTTAAAAAAACACAACTCCAGGTTTGTTTGTGATGAGGAAACAACATCAGAACATAGATCAGAAAACACAGTAATGTGGGCCTTTAAACGGTCACAAAAGTGTCTTTCTCATGTGTAAACTAACGCTGCATTTGGGATGGAGTTTTCCGTGTTGATGATATAATCAGAGGAATTCCATTTTAAAACTCGGTGCTACTTACTGCATTTCTAAACTTTGCTTATTAACCTTTTAGCACAACTTAATCTAAAATAATGACCACAGGTACTATCCCACCAAACCAAGTCCAAATTAGAAAAACATGAAAACCTGTCACATGCAAATCCTCCATTACACAGGCTCCATTGTACTTGAGCTTGGAGGCTCTCACACACGCAGAGGAAACTGTTGTAACTTATTAACCTGAGTGACATTTAGATCCAAACACAGCACAATATTGACTGTGTGCTTATCTTCTGCTGTTTTTCCACATCTGCACCGCCTCTGAAAATGTCACCCAAACACATCCTCCTTTACACAGCACCAAAACTCTACTGGAGAAATCATTTGACTGAATTTTCGATTTGTTATTTACATATTTGAGAGCGGTGAGTGCAGCAGGTTTACGTCTAACACATCACACGTTTACATCACCACGTTACCTTTTATTGTTTTGAAAATGTCATATTCACTGAAAACAACTTGTCAACATGTTTAATAAGTTTCAGTTTAGTTTTAGACACTTTGAGTCTCCTCTCCCTTTGCTCTCTGTGCTAAGTCACTCCCCCTTAAGAGCAATATCACAACAGAGTCAGCGTGCATCCTGCTAATGAAATAACTGCACATTGCATCAGGATTGTGAAGCTGTAGTGTATTGTTTTGTGTCCTGCTTTTATATATCTATGAAAAAATGGTTTTGTGGGAGCGTGGCTGACACAGGCGTGTGGGCCTACAGGATCATACTGCTACCTGTAACGAGGAAATAAGAGTACTCAGTGAGCCTCATTTGGCTGGCTGATTTGGGTGACGTCACACTCTCTTAGTGCACTTCTGTTATACAGTCTATGGACAAGATGAAGTGTGCTCAGATACGTGGAAATAATCAGGTGCAGGGCCTCTAGAGCCACAACATGTGCCCAGGGCCCTTTAAGCACTCACTTGTTTGCAGAGAACAGGATACTGGGTAAATAATTGCACCTTTTGTGATTTGTTGATTGCGACTATTGAAAGAGCGGTTTCAGTGTGATTGCATTGAACCTGACAGGCCACGAGAAGAGAATATTGTAGTTATGTAAGAGTCAGATACAACAGCTGCTAATGACTTCAGGGGGAGAGGGACCGCTGTGAAAATGCATTGATTTACAAAGAAACAAACAAGCTGCTTTAAATAAAGAAAAAGTATACACTATTCAAAGAAATCTCAAGTGTAACAGAAAAGCTATGCATCACCAGATTCAACTAAACCTTTAAATTAGCCTTTATTCAGACAGTAATAGTGGGGAGCTCAAGGGAGGCAGGGGGGACTGAATTGTAAAGGTCCTATATTACACAAAATTTACTTTTGTGAGCTTTAAGATAATAAGGTTATAATGTTGTTACCTCATCAAAAACACATCTGGAGCTCAAAAATGCTCTGTTCCACCTTGTGATGTCATGAAGTGGTAGTTTTCAAGGTAACATCTACCTTTTACCTTTAGTTCAGTAGAGTTGAGCAATTCCAGGGCTGAAATCATACAAATGATTCTAGTGAAGGTGTATGGAGTTTAAAAACACAGTGGAGCATTCCATGCACTACCACATGACATCACAAGGTGGAACAAAGTGTTTACTGTTAAAGAGAAATCCTAAATATGCAGGGTTTGTGTGTTAAACATGTGTGTATAAAACAAAACGCTGTGATGAGGAAAATAGATCAGGACATGTGTAATATGAGCACATGATGCATTCTTGTGGTTTGAACTCCATTTAAACATTCTTTTGGGATCAGTATTACACATTTTCCAACTTAAAATAATGTCTGCATTTGGAAAACATTCTTTATAAACCTCACCTCCATTTCCAATGAGGCATTTAAGTGTTGAAGCCTCCTCTGCTGTTAGCAACAGGAATCAATTCTTTCACAGTCCTTGTTCCCCGTGAACGCTGCGCTAATAGACCCGTGCTGTGGTTGTGAACACAATGTGACCACAGAATAAGTCCTGTGATGGTTTATGGGATTAAAAACTGTACAGGAAAAGTGAGGAGTTTTACCTGTGATGCAAAAAATTTGTCATATGTGTAAAAAAAAAAAAAAAAAGCATAGTTGAGTCTCAGAAAAGAAGAGTTTGGATGACGAAATGAAACAAGCGTGAATGAAATAAAATACTACTCCAGGTCGGTTTTTGATGATGGGACAGTATCACATGGGTAAAAGCTCCATTCTGCTGTGATGTCGCTCACCCATTTGTCTGAACTCCTGGTTGACGAGGTTTAACCAGGCCACATCCAGATCGTCCAGGTCGTAACACGTGTAGAGTCTGTGCCGAGGAGGTGGGCTGGTACCCCTGTGATCCTGCTCTGAGTCCTGCTCCGAATCCTGGTCCGAGTCCTGGTCCTGATCTGGTCTGGAGAGTCCACAGGAGGTCTGCTCTGTGATTAACCTGCAGCAGAGACAAAAGTGTACTTATGATAACATGTCACTAAGATAAACTGCAATCAAAATAGAAATTTTAATGGATGCAAAGGCTGCAAAACAAAAATTTTATATGTAATACATCCCTATATATCACATAAAAAAAAAAAAAAATGACAGGTTATTTTCTTTTTCATATTTCCTCAAAAATAATCAGGATGGAGAACAACAAAAACAAATGTTGGATTAAGGATGTTAATGGAGCTTTTCAGATTCTAGAATGTGATGATGTCCTGCTCCCAGATGGGATAAGAGACAGTTAGTAGACCTATTACTTACATTTTACTTTGCCATGAATTATCTAAAAGGTAAATTCACAAATGTTGTCCCTGATCATTAACTCAATATAGTCTACGTTCAGACTGCAGGGTTTAACGCTCAATTCGGATTTTTTTGTGAAATCTGATGTTTTTGCGAGGTCGTTCACATTTCCAATTAAATGTGACTTGTATGTGACTCCAGTGTGAACAGTAAACAGCCCAAAAGTGTCCCGCATGTGCACTGGAGACACGACGACGTCAACCGCAGCGACCGTGCTCTGTGTTTACGGAAGTTGTCCAAACATGGACGCAGCATTGAGCACCTGGAGATTTTAAAGTTCCTCTCGTACCGGAGCCAGAACATGTAGGAGATTGAGAAGGACGAGGTTTTTGGCCGTGGCGTTTGTGGGGCTGTTCAGACTGAAGTTGCATGTCAAAAGATCAGATATGTATCGGTTTCAGGAGCACATATCAAAGTGTCCTGAGTCACGTTTGAAAAAACTCAGATCAGTGTCATTCAGACTGTCATTAAAAGATCAGATACAGGTCACATAGGGGCCAAAAAATCAGATTTGGGTCACTTCAGGCTGCAGTCTGAATATAGCCTATATTACAACACAAATCTGTATTTGGACAACATGCATTTTAACAGCTCCCATCTGTATTTCATATTATTGGCCTAAGGAATGTTGTGATGTCATCTTAAACCATAGGACAGTAAACAGTTCTCAAGGACTTGGGATGCTGTCCTGGAGAAGTTGGACTGTGTCATGTGACCCTCCTGAAGAAAATGCAGAAAACATGTCAGGGTGCAAACAACACACTGCTCATACAGGACTCCTTACCCTTGGGCCTGTTCAAGTCCAGGTTTAGTTCTGGTTTAGTCACACTTTAGTCCCAGGTTTGTTGTGTTGCATGCATGATGGCAGCCGCATATAACTGCAGTTGGACAAACTCTAACAAGAACTTTTTTTTTACAGTGGCTGATATCATAATGTATTTTCAATGTTCAAACGTATTAATCAAAGTTTGCAAAGTCCTCCATTTTAAACCCGTCTGTTTATATTTGATATTCTGAAATGCATTTTGCTGTTGACAGAAGCCTGTGCACACAAACACAGAGCAGAGTCATTATTGACCAAGCGGAGTGTCCATGTGGCCTTTAGAAACAATGGAGCAGATACAGACACACAGAGTCCAGACGAGAGGCCAGCACCACAACACACTCTGGAGTAAACTTCACCGACACAGGGACACACAGGGACACACAGGGACACAACGTCTGGGTTAGTCCTGGTTTAGTCATCAATCATAATGCACTAGACTTATATAGTATCAGTAAAATAGTCTTGTACAAGCACTAACCAGACCAAGCTCTGCTTAGCAAAAGAGACATGATGAGACCAGGTACTGACACGAAACACACTCACCTCACAACAAGTGAGTTTTAACCCAACCACACAGAACCCAACCACACTGAAAGAGGGTCACATGTAGAGGATGAATTTCTGTCATGGGGGAATGAAGAAAGAACTCCTTAAAGTTAACCATGACAAGTCCTGGTTTAGATTTTTAGTGGTCATTATTGAACCAAGATGATTTAGATCAGGTTTAGTCTTAGTTTAGTCCTGGTTTAGTTCTAGTTTAGTCCTGGTTTACTTCTGGTTAACTCTTGGTTTAGATCTTCTTTAGTGATTGTTATCTATCCAAGATGCTTTCGATGAGGTTTAGTCCTAGTTAATCCTGATTCAGTCCTGGTTTTGTCCCTTTTTACTCCTGGTTTAGATCTGGTTTAGTCCTGGTCCAGTCTTGGTTTAGACCTGGTTTAGTCCTGGTATAGTCCCAGTCCTATTTTTAGACCTGGTTTAGGCCTTGGTTCAGTGCACATTCTCAAAGAAGAATGCTAAATATCCATCTCTTCTCCTCAGTCTCCCTGGGCTCGTTTAACAAATGCAGGGGAATATTATTGTGCACAAATAAATCCATAAATCTGATAAAGCCTGAACAGAAAAAAAGCAAATCCAACGTGATCTGCAGAGAGTGTAAAGGGTGCGCTTCAATGTCTTATCCACCTACTTAATGCTGTAAGCTGCTTTAAACATTGTGTAACAAAACAAGGCCAGAAAAGAGAGAATTCACTCATTAGGAAAAACAATACGACCAACTCTTATCATTACTGCAGACCTAAAGAATGCATTTAGTGACTGCACATACCTGTTCTCAAAAGTGAACAAAGAAAGACGGAAATTCCATATGCTGAACCTGAACTTGGGTCGGTAAACAAAAGTGATTGAAGGATTATTCTAATTTGATAAACATGACCTTTTTACGTCCTCGGAGAAGGCCCATTAGCCAATCAGAAGGCAGAATGAGCTCCGCACTTCGGGTTGCCAGATCCTATGACTAAAAGCAGTTTGTAATGAACCTAAAAGAATGAGAGATACAAAAATGATCACTTCAAGAGGGTGTATTTTACTTCAGTGGGGTATTCATTGCTAACGTCATATATTTAGATCACCATGTTACCTTTCATTGTTTTGAAATTAACAGGTTTTTTAAGTGTTTCAAGTCTCGCCTCCATTTGCTCTTCACTCTGAGTCACAGCCCCTTCAGAGCGCTGTCACAACACCATCAGCGTGCATCCCGCTAATGAAACTACTGCAAGTCTCATCAGGTTTGTCAGTTTGTCAAGTAAATACTCAAAGTTAATACTCTTCTGTGAAAGATAACACAACGTAACAGTTCTTTGTACAATTATCAACTGCTGACACACCTTTGACAGACTTCTTAATACACTTGATGTTGTAATTTTGCAGTTTTTTTCTATCAAATTTCACATTCAAAATTAATCCGATTTAACGTTTTGGTTCATGATTTAAAGGCTCCTTAATGCGCTATTTTCTGATTTATGTTATAATGTTGTTTCCTCATCCAAAACATGCCTGGAGTTATGGTTTGTTTCATTCACACATGTTTAACACACAAACCCGTCAGATTTAGGCTGAGTTCCTCTCGCAAAAGGAAAACACTCAGTTCCACCTTGTGATGTTATGTGATACAGGAAGTGCTCTGCTCTGTTTTTAAATTCCACACACCTTCACTACAATCATTTGGATGATTTCAGGTCTGGAATTTCCAATCTCTACTGAAGAAAAGATAAAAGGTAGCTGTTGACTTGAAAATTACCACTTCATGACATCACAAGGTGGAACAGATTATATTGAGCTTTAGAGATGTTCTTCAAACATATGTCAATGAAACAAAACACAACTCCGAAAACACACTGTGAGCAGGGGTCGCCTCTGATCTAGGGCTGGGCGATGTGGATCAAAAAATATATCTCGATATATTTTGCTATATCTCGATATACGATATATATCTCGATATATGTTCAAGAAAAAATAACCCCCTAAAACTGAAAACTGCAAAAACAAATCTGCCAAATTCCACAAGGTCCTTTTTTTTTAATTAAAGTGTAAGAGGTTGACAGTTCATATAGGAACATTTAAGATGACAAAAAACCCTAATTACATAAATAATAATTTAACTGTAAAATAAAAGAAATAATACATATTTTCTTCTTTTCATTCATAAATAAAACAACTCAACACAAGTTCATCTTTGCATTAACTCTGTTGTCCAAACCAGAACCATAACCATGAGCTCATTTAGCAGAAGAAACTCAGGATGTTCCTTATTTCAATAGATCCATGTTATTATCCAGCAGTAAGGAGCCCTGAGGTTTAATCCCACAATCCACTGCAGATCAAACCCAACGTTTCCAAACACTGTTGTACAAGTGACACTGCAGCAGATTATTAATAAAAATATTCTGCATAAATAAACTTTACATTGCTAAACTTTACAATATATAAAGCATAACGACTCTAGAGCCACATCAGCCTGTTTGCAATAATAATGTGTTTAATGCAGTTTTGCGCACGTGTGTTTACATTTTACAGAAACGAAACTTAAGCGCATGGCTCATTTGCATAAACAGCACTTCTCATGCAGCTCAGCTGGTTTAGCTTCTTTCGGGCTAAAGGACGCGACTCGGTGGAATATGAGGATGTGCTGCTGATGTTCTTGTCTGTAAATGGTGGAAAAGGTTCGTGGTGCTTGAAGTTTTTCACTGTCACCAACTTTCGGCGTTCACGGTGATAGTGAGGAGTGAAGGAGACACGAGCGAACAAAGTCAGGGAGGCGGAGGCGACGAGAGAGAAGACAAACAAGCGAAGCGACGAAATCAGAATTGAATATAAACATTATATCGATATATACGATATGTCAGAATTCATATCGAGTTTAAAAACTATCTCGATATATTTAAAATATCGATATATCGCCCACCCCTAATCTGACCTGTAACTTAGTCAGGTTTGGTCTCCATGAAAATAGAGTTTAAGGTTTAATGCCATACTATGAATCCATGAAGAAAAGCATTTGACCTCCACCAGAAAAGTTAAACAATGCACCTTTAAAGCTCATAAGTAGAGCACGACCGATATGGATTTTGTTGTGGATGATATGATACCGATATAATGGACGTTGGAGCTGCCGATAAAAACTTAGGTTTGGCTCTAGTGGATTTTAAATTGGGTTTATTTAGGCAACATTTATTGTCATTCTGCCTCTTTACGTCATATTTACAGACAGTAGGTCGGACTAATGGCATTTTTGTATCACATTCTAGCTACTAGTGATGGGTATTCCAGTTCTTTTTAGAGAACCGGCTCTTTTGGCTCAGCTCACTAAAAGCAGCCGGCTCTTTCGGCTCCCAAGTGGCTCTTCAGATTGTTTTGTTGCAAGCAGGACTAAAGCAGGTCTAAAGCAGGACTAAAGCAGGACTGAACCAGGACTGAGTGCTGGGACTCGGTCTCTATCTCTCTCCGTCTCTGGAGCCCAAGATTTGTTACTGGTTACTGGTTTACTTATTGTATGCTGAACTACAGCCAAATATGCAAGTTTTTTTCTATCCTATTCTCAAAGTTTCGTTTTGAGCCACTGCCGCTGTCAATCTACCACGAGTCTGCACACAACGTGAAGAGAAAAAAGTGAGAGAAAAAGAAAACACGACTCCCAATAAGGAGCCGGCTCCCATCTTTCGCTTCAAGAGCCTAAGAACCATTTCATTCGCGACCGACCCATAACTACTAGCTAGTAAAGAAACTACAGCTATTAGCCTTTAGCCGTAAATACGTGCGCGCCGCGGTAATTAATTATATGCGCAAATTTCATAATTCACACGTCTATTCACAGCTCATTTACATATCAATGCAGGTCCAGTAACAAATATACGGCCAATATAGTCACTTTACAATAGACCAATAGAAAATAGCCTGTTTATGTGTGAGAGCTACAGCAGCTAATCGCTAACCAATAACAAAGAACCAAAACCAGCTTCAAAGTCGACATATTTCCAACACTCACACTCACACAGGCTCCTCTCATATCACAAGTCTGCACTAATAAATGTCCTTTTAATCCAGACTCAAACCGATTGTCTGTAAAAAGAAAATAATGTCAGTGTTGTGCACGACTGCGTGTGTAAACAAACACACGTGAGTGACGTGACTCTATGGTGTGTTCAGGGACAGTACGGACACACACTCAAACAAATGACTCCGCAGATAAATACTGATGCGGAGCCACATATTAGGGCATTTATCTGTCTGTAAATTGTATTAAATTAACATAATGTAGAGAGTTAAAAATTTATAATGAGGTATCACACGCCCACGTGAAATATCGGCCCCTATCAGCAAACATATGTTTCCAGTGCCCATATTGTCCGATAATATCAGCCAACCGATATATCAGTCGGGCTCTACTCATAAGAATCCATTTTGTGTAATATAGGACCTTTACTCTGAAATAGACAGCATCAATCATATCATACTACACTAATACAACTAATACTAACAGTTCTTAATATAGTATATAGTATAGTATACTATAGTATAGTATAGTATAGTATATCACTATAGTCCTGGCTCTGTCCCGTCTCCTCCATCAGGTCCAAACTCACTGTCCTGTCCCTGGATGTCCTTACACAGGGCAGTGGGGGGCGATGTGTTGTGAATTATTTGTTGCTAAATGAAAAGAGAAGACATTAAGCTTTGGTTCTGGCTGTGGTCCAGGAGTCGAGCTGGAAAATAAAGTGAAACTGACGCAGGATGTAAAGGCACTGAGGCCACATAATGATCCCAATAAACACAGCAGGACTGCACTGGTTTTTCACTTATGTTGTACACACTGCATAATATGCACTTACAAGTATTGTTGTTATCTGAGTAATTACCATCAACTCCACCTGTTCACCTTGACCGAGGCGTAGTGAGTTAAGTGTTCACCCACTAATCAAGAGGTTGCCAGTTCCAACCTCACCCAAAAGTACATACTGTTGATGTGTCAAACTTCAGACTAGACTTAAAGGTGCACTATTGTGTAACTTTTCTGGCACGTGTTTGCTCTCATATTTAGGGCTGTGCAAAAATATTGAAATATCTATATATCGTATTGTTTACTGTGATGATACAGGGCCCGGTCAAGCAGAAGTAAACAGCAAGGCCAAAAATTCAAGTTAATGCATCTGATATAAAAATGTATTGAACAGATACATATGTACTCTAGTTTATGAAACTGTTTACCTTTTTTCTGTACCATTTTTGGTTCTAAAGTTCCATATGTTATAAACAGACCATGTATGAAACATGGAACAAAAATTATTTCCCAAATTTCAAAGATCTGCAAATCATGTCAATAAATGGATGTATTTCATCATATCTTGTGTTATTCCATCTTTGAACTGTTGATGAAGGTACATGATTTTTTTTTAAAAATGCATTTGAAATGATAAAAATGTGCTTGGAAGAACTGACATATTTTATAGAAATAGTTTCCTTTCATTTTGAAGTAATATTAAAGTATTCGGAAGAAAAAAGTTGACAAATTATGCAAAATCATGCACCTTCTATTTGCTTGCACAATTTTCCCTCCGTTACCATGACCTTTCTTAATAAAAAACTTCATGACTCAAAAAGAGGTTTTTCAACCTAATCTTGTACCATATGGTAGAAAACTATATGAAGCAAATATTCAAACCAGTTTGTTAAGGATATGGAAGTGAGAACCAAGAGTTATCACTGTTTGGATTTATTGCCCAAAAAGTGCTGCATATTTCATTCCCTCCATTACCGACATGAGTTTTTTTAATTTTTTGTCAATATCTTGAAAGAATATCACAGGTTTAACTTTACCCTGTTGGAGTGTAACTCTTTCCTATATTCTGATACCTTATTTATTTCAATAGTCCCTCTAGTTTCTGAATAATAATAATAATATATTGAATGTCAAAAAATCTGCCTGTTTACCACTTGACTGGACTCTACAATATCTATATTGGGGGCTGCTGTATCAATATAGCGCCAAGAGTATTTTTTGGTATATTTTGCTAAATTATTTGGTTACAGCTACAGTTTTGTTGTTTGTTTAGAGGAAGGAAACTTAATGCAACACATTTGACATTTTCACAGTTTTGTTGATTAAAATGTTTGTGTTTCATATGAACTTTGCACAAGAAGTGGTTGAACACAGACTTTTAGTATCACAGACATGACTTAGACTTAATTTTTTCTGAAAGGCATCGAATCGATTTGAAATATATTGTACAAAATTGTAAACTCCCTGTATCGAGGTACGTATCATATCGTGGCCTATGTATCGAGGTCTGTATCGTATCGGCAACCTCTGAAGGATATCCAGCCCTAGTCATTATTTTGCTAGAACTGTTCCACAGTATGGAATTAAACATATCTATCTCCAAGGAGACAATCTGGTGACTCCATCAGGTCAAGTTACAGGTCAGATCCATGGAGGGGCTCTCCCAGTCATTGCGTAGCCAGCCAAAACCACATGCATTTACAATTCTTTACCAAAACAAGTGGGTATGAAACTATCTCCCCAATTAACCAGACTGTATAAAGAAGACGACTAAGTGAGTGTGACGTCACCATCACGTTCAGGTCCAGTCAAATGAAGCTCATCGAGGCCGGTGGTTATAGTGGTTATAGGAGCAAACATAGAGCCAGAGCCATATTTGGAATTCCAACTGTGAGTATCATAGCAACCAAAAAGACAATCCACACTGAGGCTGTTGGAGGTTGCGGCTCATCCCGGCCTCCTGCACCGCTGGTTTGGCAGGGAGTGGGCGCTTAAGACGTTGTCAATAAGATCTGCTGCTAATGCTATTAGGAGCGACTTTAAGGAAAGAAGGCACCTTATTGGTTGTTTGATTAATATTTGTATCATAATTTAGGTACAAAATAGTGAAATAAAAACACCAGGATCATGTAAAGCGGGTTAATATGCACATTTTAAAACCAAAGTGATGAGTCTGACAGCAGCAGTTACACACAGAGGGGCCACAATTTTTCAATACAAAGTGAATTGGAACTGGAAGTACGCCCATGCTCACTTCCTGTTTGGCACACGTAACAAGCAGGTTAACTATGTCAATGTATATATACAGTCTATGGGATAAACCAGTCAGAGAAACTGCAATCAAATAAATGCGAGTAGTGCGCAACATTCCAGGCAAAACACTAACATCTCCATGGAGACTAGCAGCAGCCCCTCTGCCAGAGAAGTGACACAGTGCCCCTCTGACTTATTTATGGTTCCTTTTCCAGCGTAGTAGCTGTGTTATTGGACTCCTGTACTTTCACTTGTCTCAGTGTAGTGTCACATGACGCCCCATTCACCTCTGTCACACAAATATACAGCTCCAGTCCCACACAGCCGCTGCCCCCTGAGCCTGCTCCTGTGCACAAAACCAAGCACCCCTCTCTCCCGTTGCCTGAGGGGGTGTGTCGGGCTGTCGTACCAGCGCGACC
This sequence comes from Boleophthalmus pectinirostris, assembly GCF_026225935.1. Lineage (NCBI taxonomy): Eukaryota > Metazoa > Chordata > Actinopteri > Gobiiformes > Gobiidae > Boleophthalmus > Boleophthalmus pectinirostris. The sequence goes on along the minus strand of NW_026571018.1, from coordinate 659,990 downwards.
TTGTGTGTGTGTGTGTGTGTGTGCTTTGAGCCTGATAAATATTTCATGGAGCGTTTGGGATCAAAGCTGCAGCTGAGAACACAAGGCTCAGACAGAGGCTATTTCAGGAACAAAACTCTGGAGTAATTATCTCAAACTAGGGAAAATCAGGAGAAGAAGTAACTCTGAAAAAAGACCAGAGTAAATTGTCCTGTTAATTTAATATGTGCAAAGTGACAAATATTTGAAAATAATATTACTCAGCTAAAGTACACGTGACCAAGACTAGACCAAGATGGGTCAAATGCAGAGGACAAACCTCCAGTGTGCCCAGAAACATAAACTGTATAAAGAAGCGGACTAATGGTGTGTGACGTCACCACTGCATTTGACTCCAGGCAAATGAAGCTCACCAAGGTTGGCTGAGTTGAGCTGAATCCCATATAAGAAACAGGAAATAGCAAAATAAAATAACCAAATGAAAACACCAGGGTCAGGTAGACTAGGGGTGTGTTGATATGAGTGTGTGAGTGTTGATATTGTGGGCTGCTGTATCGATATATCAAGAGTATTTATTTATATATTTTTTTATATTTTACTAAATTATTTTGTTACAGTTACAGTTTGTTCAGAGAAAGGAAATTCATTTTTAGCCAGGCTGGCGCCACCTAGTGTCTCCACTCAAGTTCATTTCTCTCCAGCAACTAGGTCAAAAATCAAAATACACCAGACGGTTTGCAAAAACCCCGGAAATGTGAGTTCGGGCACCAGCCAATCAGCAAAGAGCCTTATATTCAGTGTTGTCAACGCTTCCTGAGATCAAGGATTTAAAGCCTCATTTCATGTCATTTACTTTTATTATATACTGCTACACATTTACTTTTTAAGGTATTTTAAGGAATGTTTTGATGATAACGACTTGGTATTTTGTGTAAATGTAACGTATTGTTAAAATTGCATATACATAGCGATCGTGTCACTTTTTATATTGTATTTTACATTGTTATGGTTTTTATTTTGCTATGTTCTGAAAATTCTTAATCATAATGTCAATTTAGGCAATGGTTCGTAAGGATAACAATCTTGAATTAAGTAATGTTGTGTTATAATAAATTGGGGGTCAGATTATTATAGCCATAGGATTTTGACCTCCTTTATATATAATTGATCATTGTCAATATTCAACTAACATAACTTCTTACTTTACATCATCATAAATATAATAAACACACTGGGGGGTCAGATTACTATTGTCATAGGTCTCCCCTATTTAACTACTCAGTTAATCAGCCCTGTCTATTTGAACAAGATTCCAAATCATTATACATCACTTTGATTACCTAACTAATTAATAACTACTTATCTCATTTTCAGTAAAATATGTGTTTAAACAACTAAGTCAATTTTAATATTCAAAAGTTATAATCGATATAAAAAAATGCATCTGAGTTCTTCAAAAAACACTTTTAAATATGTCAATATGTTTTAATTTGCAGGTATAGTATTAATATTCAAAGTTTTTCTATAGAACTCAAGTTCTTTATTAATAAAATATAGATTTTCATGAGGGGGGTCAATATTCTATAGGGGGTCAGCATACCATAATAGGATTCTGACCACCTAGGTCACCTCACCGCAGGGTCAAAATCCTACACCACACCGGAACAAAGAGAATGTTTGGTGAATTTGATCAAGGGGGAAGATGTGGGAAAAGATTAATATAGCAGTTAGCCCCATTAGTGGCACATTACATACATCACGACCAAATAGCAACGATTGGTTTAATGATAAAAAGTACCCACCTACCATCGAGCAAATGAATTCTAACACTGTGAGGTCAGACGGTTTCTACGAAGTGAAACCGTCTGATGAATCAGGCTAATTCATTTATACAACACATTCCATATTTACATTGTTTTGATGATTAAAATGTTTGTGTTTCATATGAACTTTGCTCAAAAAGTGGTTTAACAAAGACTTTTAGTATCACAGCCATAATTTAGCCTTTATTTTTATTGAACTGTATCAGATCAGATTTAAAATGTATCGTACTGAACTGTATCGAATCGTAAGCTCACTGTATCGAGATATGTATCGTATCAGCAACTTCTGAAGGAAACTCAGGCCTAATGTAGAGTGGGTTAATACAAACATTTTAAGACCAAAATGAGGAGTCTGAGAGCAGCAGGTAAAAACCTGTATTTTCAATAGAAAGTGCACTGGCGGCAAAGTCGCTGGAGCCGGAAGTGTGGCCATAGTCACTTCCTATTTGGAAAGCGGCACCTAGTGGTTTAGCTTGGTCCATTTATACATAAAGTCTACCCATAAACGTAATGGTTGGTATTTGATTCCCATCTTAGAACCAGTTTTACTGCCCTTTATTGATACTTTGCAGCTGATGTCATCAACATTCCCTGGGGGCGTAGTGCTAACTTTCAGCACTGCTCTGTCTGAGGCTTTGTTAAACTTTACCTTAAGCTTTATTTTAACACAATCTGACCAGAAAGAACTGACTGAACTACAACAGGTGAGATGATTTGTTCTGTTAAACAAGTCCCTCTCAAATGACATTACAGCAGTTTTCAGTTTGTCTCCATGGCGATGTTATTCTTTGCCTGGAATGTTCCATAATATCACAATGGTAAATGGTCAACTTTTTATACAGCGCTTTTTCAACTTCAAGGCTCAACTTCTCAACAAGGAACCACTCACCCATTCACACACACCAGCGCACACACACACTGGTGGCGAGGTGAGTGAAGTGTCTTACCCAAGGACACACGCATTCAAAACTCTCAACTCTCAAACTGTGGGCATGGGATTTGAACCACCAACCTTCCGATCAGTGAACAAACACTCAACCAACTGAGCTACTGCTCCATGGACACGACCTGGACACTACCAGGTGAAGTTACACATCACATCTGTGGAGAGGCAAGCTTGCACAGAAAAAGAATGCATGTTTTTGTTTGCACATTCGTAATTGAGGAAATGCTCAGTTGATGTTTTTGTCCACTGATCCGACAGTTGCCAGTTCGAATCCCGCTCTCGACATAAACATGGTTGGCTGAGGGGTCTGATCCACTCACCCTCAGGTTGGCAGCACGATTCTAGCTCCTACAGTTGCCCTCAGGATCAATAAAGTATCTCTCTCTATCCCTCTGACAGATGAAAGTTGTCATTGTGTCCTTGGGCAAGACACTTAACCCACCTCGTTCCCACTGTCAGTGTACACTGGTGTGTGAATGTGTGTGTGTGTGTGTGTGTGTGAATGGTTGAGTGGTTCTTTGTTGTAAAGCACTTTGAATGACTTGAAGTTGGAAAAGCGCTGTATAAAATGTGACCAACATCCAGAGGTTTAATGCCATAGTGCGGAACATTCCAGGCAAATTAACGTCTCCAAGAGTCTATCCGCACATGGGCTAACAGCTGTGCACCTACACCTCTACAAACCACAGGAAACAGGATTTGTTACGGAGAAACAAAGAAGCATGTGGTGATAAAAGTCATTTAAATGTGATGTGATGTAGTCCCTTCACTTTTAACGAGGATTTTGTTCTTTTTTGTCTGACACTTAGTAACGAGCTAATTAGCCCAAACCTGTGGTATACACGCAGCTCGGGATAACGCTAATGACTTACAGCTAATTAAGAGCGCGGCTAAAGCTAACGCTCCACTAACAAATGAAAGATGACGAGTGACACTAACCACGAGAAGTGTGCTGCTAATGGAGCCACGAAACACTACAAGGATAGAGTAGTAGTAGTAGTAGTAGTAGTAGTAGTAGTAGTAGTAGTAGTAGTAGTAGTAGTAGTAGTAGTAGTAGTAGTAGTAGTAGTAGGCAGTGGTAGTAGGTGTAGTAGGTAATAGTAGTAGTACCAGCAGTAGGTAGCAGAACTAGTAGTAGTAGTAGCAGTACTGTAGTAGTAGTAGTAATACTAGGGGTAGTAGTAGTACTAGTAATACTAGTAGTGATACTAGTAGTAATAGTAGTGCTAATATTAATAGTAGTACTATTAATACTATTAGTAATACTAGTAGTATTAGTAGTAATAATACTAGTAGTAGTAGTAAGGTAGGTAGGTAGGTACTACTAGTGGTGTTAGTAGGTGTAGTAGGTAGTAGTACCAGCAGTAGTAGTAGTAGTAGTAATAGTAGTAGTAGTAGTAGTAGTAGTAGTAGTAATAGTAGTAGTAGTTATAGTAGTAGTAGTTAGACAAGGAAATAAAAATAAACTCTAGTATCAAAAATGACCAGTTAGAAGAAAAACTGTGGGACAGTGGGAGGGAGACAGAGAGAGGAGGGAGGGGGGGTCGTAGACAGAGAGAGAGAGAGAGAGAGAGAGAGAGAGAGAGAGAGAGAGAGAGAGAGAGAGGAAAGAATAAAAGACAGAGAGAGACAGAAAGAGAGAGTGGAAGAGAGAGGGAAAGAGAGATGAGTGAGAGAGACAGACAGCAAGAGGAAAAAGAGAGAGATGGAGGGGGTGCATAGAGAGTGACAGACATACAGAGGAGAGAGAGATAGAGGCACAGAGAGAGAGAGAGAGAGAGAGAGAGAGAGAGAGGAGCTGTGCCAAAGTGTGAGTCTCACCCAGGCCCCTCGGCCACACAAAGCCCCAGTTCAGAGCACCAGACTGGGGCAAAGAAACAGGCAGACAGCCAAGAAGAACCAGCCTCTCACAACCAACAGGCACAAGCTACGGAGGCTGTTTAAAGAGGCATTATGTCACTTTCCTAGTGGAGGGCTTCGTCTGGTTCTCAGTATGACATTAACGCTCCTATGCGCGTCCATGGAGCAGGTGACACACTGTGGTGCTTGTGTGTGTTCTACAGTTATAACCAATGACACCTGTGGATCACTGTGTTAGAAATTGGATATTTTAAAAACACAGTATTCACCGACTTCTGCATTAGAAAACTGCAGAGCCCAAAGGAAGCCGCACATACTCTAAAAAGTGCATAATACGTCTTCTTTAAATAAAACCAAACGATCATCACTTTGATAACGAAAAACCCTAATATTTCCATACAATAAAAAAGATATTAAAACATACAATAACAAACAAAATCTTGTCTCATTTGCATTTTGACATTAAAATTGTAAATTTGAACTAAATCTGGATAATAGGCTCACCGGAAGATGACTACTTCCTGTACATCCCAACATTGGGCAGGTGATAAAACCATGGATTCAGCAGCAGCATCTTCACAACCAGCCAAAACTTTCCATGGGGGACAGGACTCTAATCGCAGCTTCAGTGTTACTTACAGGCAGCTGGTTGGATGTGTTGATCTGCAGAACTTAACGGAACGCTACAACGGCATCCTTTTTTTTGTTATAATATATAAATACACAAATTAATAGGCAATTTATAAAAGGAAAAAAGAAAGAATATAAATGACATCTAGATGAAGAAAACCAGGCCATTTTCTCAGTTTTCCCAGATTTTACTATCCCCAACAGAGTTACTATCCCCAACGGAGTTACTATCCCTAACAGAGTTACTATCCCCAACGGAGTTACTATCCCCAACAGAGTTACCATCCACAACAGAGTTACTATCGCCAACGGAGTTACTATCCACAACAGAGTTACCATCCACAACAGAGTTACTATCCCCAACAGAGTTACTATCCCCAAGGGAGTTACTATCGCCAACGGAGTTACTATCGCCAACGGAGTTACTATCACCAATGGAGTTACTATCACCAACGGAGTTACTATCGCCAATGGAGTTACTATCCCCAACAGAGTTACTATCCACAACAGAGTTACTATCACCAACAGAGTTACTATCCACAACGGAGTTACTATCCACAACAGAGTTACCATCCACAACAGAGTTACTATCCCCAACGGAGTTACTATCCCCAACAGAGTTACCATCCACAACAGAGTTACTATCGCCAACGGAGTTACTATCCACAACAGAGTTACCATCCACAACAGAGTTACTATCCCCAACAGAGTTACTATCCCCAAGGGAGTTACTATCACCAACGGAGTTACTATCGCCAACGGAGTTACTATCACCAACGGAGTTAGTATCACCAACAGAGTTACTATCACCAACGGAGTTACTATCGCCAATGGAGTTACTATCCCCAACAGAGTTACTATCCACAACAGAGTTACTATCCCCAACAGAGTTACTATCCCCAACGGAGTTACTATCCCCAACAGAGTTACTATCCCCAACGGAGTTATCATCCACAACGGAGTTACTATCCCCAACGGAGTTATCATCCACAACGGAGTTACTATCCCCAACGGAGTTACTATCCCCAACGGAGTTATCATCCACAACGCAGTTACTATCCCCAACGGAGTTACTATCCACAACAGAGTTACTATCGCCAACGGAGTTACTATCCACAACAGAGTTACCATCCACAACAGAGTTATCATCCACAACAGAGTTATCATCCACAACAGAGTTATCATCCACAACAGAGTTACTATCCACAACAGAGTTACCATCCACAACAGAGTTACCATCCACAACAGAGTTACCATCCACAACAGAGTTATCATCCACAACAGAGTTATCATCCACAACAGAGTTACCATCCACAACAGAGTTATCATCCACAACAGAGTTATCATCCACAACAGAGTTATCATCCACAACAGAGTTATCATCCACAACAGAGTTATCATCCACAACAGAGTTATCATCCACAACAGAGTTATCATCCACAACAGAGGTACTATCCACAACAGAGGTACTATCCACAACAGAGCCCAAAGGATCATCATTCTCATGTTTCCAAATGTCTTTCTTTTCGGTTTTGTGACGTAAGCGTGAATAGAGCCCATTCATTCATGTTTTTAATAATCGAGATTTTGAACAAATTATGAAGCTAAAGGGGGCCACACACTACAGGAGAATTTGACCAATTTTGGCTGCAATTTCTTCTCCCTGAGTTCGGGGAGGCGTGACCCAAGTTTGTGTCTTTGTGTACGATTATGAAGCTGCTGCACTCTTCGTGTGTGTGTGTGTGTGTCAGTGTCAGATCATAACCACCAAACATCAGCAATGCTACAACAACAGCCAATAAAAGAGTGTCAGGGGCAGAGGAGTGATGGACACAGAGACGCAACATACAAACTTGAGATATAGATAAAATACTGAGAAGACTTTATTCCTCACCTTTAGTAAAGTGGTACATTTAAAGTGCAGCATCTCATCCACATTATCCATAGAAACTGTCCTCTGCAATTAATCACATCCAGTCCACAAAACAGTGCTGTGAATCCAGTTTGCAGCGTTATTGAAAAGTAAAAAGATGAGATGTAAAAAGACACGTGTCTGTTTACATCCACAGAGTGCACGGATCAAGGTGAAGTTGCAGATTAACGATAGTGACTCTGTGGACTTTATCTCCAATCTTTTATGCTTTAAAAATCCTGTATCTGAAGTACTGCACCACATTTCACCTATAATAATAACACAGTTCTGACTTGTATCTAAACTAAGTGCAGTACTCTGATCTTTGAACACTTCTCAGACTCTCAGAGCAAGTAGTTTTACTGTAGACAGGAAACAGGAGATGTGATTGTGCTCACAGCTTTATATCCTGGTCCGCTGCAGTCACACGTTTAAAAATCGTTTAAGACTGAAAAATCCTGTAGTGTGTGGCGGCCTTTAATCCTGACTTACTCGTACTTGCAAAGCAAAACATACTGTGCTATTAAACAATGGAGACAGTAAAAAAAAATAAAATCACACTCTAATTTAAACTCTTAAAATCAGATTTCTTATCAATACAAAATGTAAGGGCAGGCAGTTTGTTTCTTAAAGAGGAGGTACTTTACTTCTGTGGGCTATTAACACAACATTATTCAGATCAACACGTTACCTTTGATTGTTTTGAAAATTCTATATTCACTTATTTTTTGAAGCTTTGAAACTCCCCCTCCCCCCTCCCTTGCACCCCACATTAAGTCACTCCCCCTTCAGAGCCAGTGTGCTAATGAAACGACTGCACATCACATCAGGTTTGTCAAGTTGCTGTGTACAGTTTTGTATCTCTAGCTTTTGTATATTTATAGAGAATTGTCATGTGGGCAGAGCCTTGTACAGAGTTGCACTGCAAATATAATATAAGGGTTCAAATAGAGCCTGGAAGAGATCACTAGATTACTCAAACATGCGTGGATGACATCTCAGACCTCTTCTGATTGTGATTCTTTAGATGAGGGGACAACGTTATAACATGGAAAAAAGCTCTTGGTGAAGAGCTGTTCTAAATGCATTAGTCTGAACACAAACACGTTAGAGGAAACATCAGCACAAAGCAGAGGTGACTCATGTGCACCATAATACAAGAACTCATCATAAAACACTAAAGAATTACTAGTGCGTCATTTCCCCATTATACGACAAGTCCCTGAACACACCACGAGATCTGACTGGAACAACAATGACTCATCTCACTACGATTATGGAGACATGCTCAGAACTTTACTGTACAATCTGTACTGTACAGATGACACTGTATTTAAGCCTGAGGAAAGTTTGAAAAAAAAAAAGCAAAAAACTCAAGCTGCAGTGATGGATGGAGCATAAACATTAATAAGTAGTCGTATTTTTGATCATCTGGATTATATGCACTCATACCAACGCTAGGATTGAAAATTGGTGCTGATTTCTATGATACTGGTTAAGCTATTATCCTGACTGGGTCTTTAACTGGATGTAAAAAGCCTAGAATGTCTCAAAATATCCACCTTATTCCAGCCCGCTCACTTTTGTCTCTAAACGCTTTTTGGTGCTGGCTCTTCTGGTTAAACGGGGATCCCGTTCATGTCAACAGAGAATTTGGGAAACGTTTTTCATCTTAAATCTGACATAAACTCAATTCATTTGTGTAAAATCTTCAACGTTCATGTGACCAAAAGTCACACTCAATTGATTGTCTGGAGGCTTTAAAATGGCTTTATCATCTGTATTGAACTTATTTACTGTCAAGATCAGCCTCATGCAAAATAATACAACCCCAGTGATGATGATAAAGTAAAGGGTTCGAATAAGGCCAGATCTCTAGATTACTCAAACATGCATGGATGAGAGATAAAACATGTTTCTGATGAGGCAACAATGTTATAATGTGTTTTGTTTTGTTTTTTTTGCATTGCTTTTTGCAGAATCCCCCCTCTTTAAAATGTGTGTATATATAAATGTGTTACTGTGTGTTAAATATTACTGTTGCAGTGTTGCATGTGCGCGTGCGCGCGCGCGTGTGTGTGCATGTGTGCATGTGTGCATGTGCGTATGTGTCAGTGTGAAACATGTAACTAAGGAAAGAGAGTTTATTATAAAGTATCACTGCACACGTCACTCACTGCATGCACACAAGGACAGAAGGAAGGACGACTCAGAAGAGGAGAGGAGAGGAGAGAGGAAGAAGAGAGAGGATGAGGAGAGAGGAAGAAAATTAATAAAGAGAGAAAGAGAGGGAGAAATGTGAGGTAGATAGAGAAAGGCAAAGGGAGGAGTAACAAGAAGAAAGACGAAAGGGTTGAGATGGAGGGAGGATGAGATGAGAGGAGGAACAAGAGGAAAGAGAGACACATAGTGTAAGAAAATAGACTTAGAAAATGACAGTTCTGGTCATCTCTTTAAACACTACAAGAGCACAGGTGTATACTGCATTTAATCTGAGACTACTCATTTCACTAAAACATAATTACATCATAATATTCAAAATAGTACTTCAAATCATGCCTATTGTCTTGTTTTGTTTTTTGGTGACTTTTTTTTTACTTTGTGGTTGGACATGGGCAGCAGGTATGACATACACATACTTTGACATACTGCACTACTTCCTGTATTTCTGAACTTTTCTTCTCAACTTTTTAAGTTTATTGTTAATTCTTCATAAGAAAAACATACAAGGAATTGAAATTGTATAAATACAACTATAAATAAATAAACAATAAATGTAATAGTCTTTTTCTCCACACACGGCCACTTAACTGATGAAAAAGCATGATAAACACAGACACTATCCACTAAACCAAATCAGAAGTAGAGAAATATACAAACCTCACACTTTAAGGGACCAAATCCTGGAACTAAACCAGGACCAGACAAGTCTACATCAGGACTAAAGTGGGCTCAAACCAGGACCAGAACATGTGTATGATTTAAAATCCAGACTCCAGCGAGTCCTCTGTGTGATTGATACGTGTGTATTGTGTGTGTATGTGTGTACTGTGTGTGTATTGTGTGTGTATTGTGTGTGTGTGTATTGTGTGTATGTGTGTATTGTGTGTGTATTGTGTGTGTGTATTGTGTGTGTACGTGTGTATATTGTGTGCGTGTATTGTGTGTGTATGTGTGTATTGTGTGTGTATATTGTGTGTGTATGTGTGTATTGTGTGTGTATTGTGTGTATGTGTGTATTGTGTGTGTATGTGTGTATTGTGTGTGTATGTGTGTATTGTGTGTGTATTGTGTGTGTACGTGTGTATATTGTGTGCGTGTATTGTGTGTGTATGTGTGTATTGTGTGTGTATGTGTGTGTATGTGTGTATGTGTGTATTGTGTGTGTGTGTATTGTGTGTGTATTGTGTGTGTGTGTATTGTGTGTATTGTGTGTGTATTGTGTGTGTATGTGTGTATTGTGTGTGTATGTGTGTATATTGTGTGTGTGTTGTGTGTGTGAGTATGTGGAGTAAATGAAAGTAGGCTGAGGTGCCCATCAGATAAACATGTTTGGGGCGTTCAGAGCAGATCTGTCCGTACGACACAGCACACACAGTCCAAACACAACACACACTGCAGCTCTGCTCTGAATCTGCTGCACTTTAAAAATATGTTTGGATTGGAGTGAAATAATGACTACTGTACAACCAGGGAGAGTTTAGTTCATGACCAATGAGGACAGAACAAAATACAAATCTCCATAAAGAGGATGGTACAAGTATTCCTGTTAAAGGTGTACAGTGGAACTTTTCTTCATGGAGATGTGATGGTCTCTGTGGAATGTTTCACAGTATGGAATTAAACAAACACCACCAGGCCAAGTTCCAGATGAGTTTATGAGTGCTTTGAACAGACCAGGGTGGAGTTTTGCTGTGACCGTGCACTTCCTGATTATTAGACAATAAAACACTTTATAATTGGACACAGACAGTACACAGTGGACTTGTTTTGACCTGCAGAGCTGCTCATACATTATATCTGCACTGGGGCACACTCTGCTCACATACGCTATGGGACAGGATCTTTAAGGAGCCTCTGCAGCTGCACACCACATTGTCCACAGCTCAGTGTGACTGTCAGCAGTGATCAGAGTCTGAAGATGAATGTGTCCAGAAAAACAAGAACATTTTAAACACATGTTGAATTTTTCTCTAAACAGAATATCTCGAACATGTGCTGCCATTGTCTTAAACACATCATTACAAACAAAAGAGGAGCTCATCCTCTGTCAAAGACCCATCGTCTGTCAGGGGCCCATCCATTGTCAGGGGCCCGTCCTCTGTCAGGGGCCCGTCCTCTGTCAGGGGCCCGTCCTCTGTCAGGGGCCCGTCTTCTGTCAGGGGCCCGTCCTCTGTCAGGGGGACATATACAGCTCTGTGGAACTATAAAACTACCCTGAGATTCAAACCAATCCAAAACTATAAACCTGCAGGAAAAAGGACTGTGGCTGTATTTGAGTTCACAAACTCACAACAATCCATCCGGCTCGTGCTGGTGCGACAGAGCCACCACAGCACAGTATTGTGATAAGAGATGCACTGATCCAGGTTTCCCTGTTCCGATACCGATACTTTGGTTTAACATATCGGTCGATACCTGATATCTACTGAGATTGAAAATAATTCAGTGCATCTGAAATTGTGATATGGCAACACCTACAAATGTAATTTAGTATCAATACAGATTATTTAACCTCAAGTGGAGGAGTTCAAGTATCTCGGGGTCTTGTTCACAAGTGAGGGAAGGACGGAACGTGAGATTGACAGGCGGATCGGTGCGGATGCGGTCGCTGTATCGGACTGTTGTGGTGAAGAGGGAGCTGAGTCGAATGGCGAAGCTCTCGATTTACCGGTCAGTCTTTGTTCCTACTCTCACCTATGGTCATGAGCTCTGGGTAATGACCGAAAGGACGAGATCGCGGATACAAGCGCTCGAAATGAGTTTCCTTCACAGGGTGTCTGGGTGCTCCCTTAGAGATAGGGTGAGGAGCTCAGTCACACGGGAAGAGCTCGGAATAGAGCCGCTGCTTCTCCACGTCGAGAGGAGCCAGTTGAGGTGGCTCAGGCATCTGTTCCGGATGCCTCCTGGGAGGTGTTCCGGGCCTGTCCCACCGGGAGGAGGCGGAAGGGAAGACCCAGGACACGCTGGAGGGACTATGTCTCTCGGCTGGCCTGACAACACCTCGGGGTTCCCCCGGAGGAGATGGAGGATGTGTCTGGGGTGAAGGAAGTCTGGGAGCCCCTGCTTAGACTGCTGCCCCCACAACCCGGCCCCGGATAAGCGGAAGAAAATGGATGGGTGGATGGATTTTACTCAAGTTAGATTTTTTTTGTTTTGTTGTTATGACCTGTTGTTGTGATTCTTAGACCAATCAGCAGTAGTATCCTCATTTTTACAGCGAGAGACGATTTTGATAAGAGAGTTCAGGGTGATGCACTTGAGTCTGACGTGAGGCAGGTTGGTGGAACAAACCAGGTAATCCAACAACTTCATGGTGGCAAGAAGGTCCATACTACCTCAACCAGAAAAGTTACATAGTGCACCTTTATGTCAGTTTAGCATGTTACAGGACTTTCATCTTTTTCTGATCCTCTCATGATCTCCACAGTCGTGACTCCTGCTCCCTGTGAGAGGCACACACACACTGGGCTGTCTGACACACACACACTGAAGCTGTCATATTTTATGGAACCCTTTCCGTACCATCATACATTTGATCATGTGTTTCACTGCAGTAAAGGCACAAAAAAGTCTAATCTTTTGACAAATGTTGGATGAAACTCAATCTCGACATGTTTCTGCACAAATCCATCTTTAAACATGAGTCAGTGTGAACTCTGCGCACTAGCTAACCCTTTAAACCTGCCGTATCTGCTCTGCTTTCATCACCAGAACATTTATTTTCCTGATCTGTCCAATGAGCCCATGTATCCAGTCCCATGTTTAAATAGAACTTAAACCCTCATCACAAACACACCTGGAGATGTGTTCTGTTTCATTCATTCACACGTGTTTAACACACAAACCCTGCACATTTAGGCTGAGTTCTTCTCCCAAACAGAAAACACTCCTTCCAACTTGTGATGTCATGTGGTAATACAGGAAATGCTCCACTGTGTTTTTAAATTGCAGACACAGGATGAGTGAAATCATCCTGCGATATAGAGCTGAGTTTCATATTAGGAACAAAAAATGATTAATGGACAAAATAACAAAATAAAAACACCAGGATCATATACAATGGATTAATATGAACATTTTAAGACCAAAATGACAAGAGAGAGAAGGGTGATGGGTTTTTTAATAAAAGTGAATTGAAGCCGGAGTTGCTAACAACAACTATCCTGCTAACACACACCTCCTGATAAACTGATTAATAAAACACAGATAATAAAACACAGACAGCACGCAGCAGACTTACTTTGACCTCAAGAGCTGTTTATACAATATATCTGTACTGGGGCGAGACACGTTCCGCTCAAATGCATGGGGAGAAATCAGGAGCTTTAATATCTGCGCTCGTGCACCTGTTTCCATGACACATTTGAGGCTCAGATCTGAAGAGTGGAGTTGGCTTGGACAGCACAGTCACAGTGTGTTTGCTTTGGCCTGGCGCCTTCATTCCCACGCCGCACCCTGACAGAGAAACACGTCCCATTAAACAAACAGGCACAGATTAGAGCAGCACACGACCGCACATGCCCATAGACGGGGCCATTCTCCAACAGGTGGCACCTCTGGGCCCAAAACACAGCCACAAACACAGCCTGGACAAAAGGAGCAGAGACCAAACCTGAAAAACTACACCAGAGATTAGGGCTGTGATTAGTCGACTAGTCAAGAGATTATTTCTATTGTACACTGGAACATTGTGGAACATTGCAGGCAAAAAAAGAACATCTACTCTATCGAGACAAGCATGTGGCTGCTCAGTCTACATTCCTGCACTCACCTATGGTCATGAGCTTTGGATAATGACCAAAAGGACAAGACTGTGGATGCAAGTGTTAAATGAGTTTGCTCTGCAGGGTGGCTGGACGCTCCTTTAGTTAGGTAGTTACTTAGTTAGGGTGAGAAGCTCAGTCACACAGGAAGAGCACAGAGTAGAGCCGCTGCTCCTCTACATCAAGGAGCAGCTCAATGGAGGGCATTTGTTCTGGATGTCTCCTGGACGCCTCCCTGGGGAGGTGTTCATGTTCCACCTGGAGGAGGCCCTGGGGAAGACCCAGGACACGCTGGAGAGACTATGTCTCTCCGCTGGCCTGGGAACACCTTGGGATACCCCCGGAGGAGCTGGAGGAATTGTGTGTGGAGAGGAAAATCTGGTCCTCCCCGCTCAGACTGCTGCCCCCATGACCCGGCCACGGATGAAACGGAAGAAAATGAATGGACGGATGGACATAATCAATACTAAAGCTAGTATCAAAACTTAAACATTTGAACAAGTTAAAAAAAAGTCCCATTCACAGGACAGAGCAGAAGCTTTCCTGAATGTCTTGTTGATGTTGAGTTGTATCAGAACAAGAATAAGAGCACATAGACTAGTAAACACACAGACCAACATGAACCTACTGCACCACTGACCATTACACACAGATAAGACACATGGGAAGAGAAAAAGAACTACAACCATTTAACGGCAAAAATCACATTCTACTGTCTAAATAATATTCCTTAGTACTGAAATAGAGTTTAAGCATCGTGGCAACACTATGGTGCACCTTTATGGCCTATAGTTTAACAGCTTGAGTGAGTGGGCCTGACATGCACCGTGCAGTTGGAGTCTCTTCTCTCTGTGTGCTAGCTAAACCGCGCCGTTAGCCTGCTCTTAATAGGCCAACTTCCTGCAGAGCTCCCCAGCCCTCCGCCTCCCGCTAGCCCCGCAGCCACCCAACGGCAATTTGACGTTTTGCCAACACACACTTTTTCCGAGCTACATTTTCTTTCTTTTTTTTTGCTAAATCAACAATTCTCAAGCTAACACAGAGCTGAGATTCCAACAGCCGATAAGAGTGGAGAAAGGTGTAGCGTTTTGGCAAATCGTTAGCATAAAGTGATTCATGAGGATTAGCTCCAATTAGCATAAATACACAAAGTCCTGGCCAAGGTTTTCACTGGAGGAGATGGTTTATCTCTGAGGCGACTGCAGCAGCGTTTGTGGAACTGTGCCTGCACTTTTAGGTTAATGCAAAGATAAACTACTACTACAAATAAATGAGAGGTTGCCATGTTTCTAATAAAATCGCATAAATTAGGATTACCTTAAAAACTGTACTGAGATTGTTGTCTTAGTAATTACATTCAGTCCTGAGCGTCAAGTCCATGTTTGCCTTGCCCCAGTACAGATAAGTTCTATAAGCAGCTGTGGAGGTCAAAATAAGACTGCTGTGTACTGTCTGCCTCTAATTATGATAATTACCGCAATTAGGAAGTAGATGTTAACATGCTAGTTGTTGTTGGCATTAATGTGACTGCAAAACTCCGCTCTGGTCTCTGAAAGTAGTGAAAAGTGTTTAAAACCTCATCTTTGTGAATTAATGCAGAAGGGAAGTGAGGAAGAACTTTGGACCAGTGCAAACTGTTTCAAAGAACAAGTTTTGTTTTTCAAGTTTTTTTTAAGGTAGTGATAATCTGGTACTACGCTTTAATACATTTTTCACCAACACTATATAATGCCGATAGTTATTTGTTGATATCTACTAATCTATGGGAAGTCCCACAAAATAAAGTTGTAGCACATTTCCAAAAATAATAATGCATTATCTTTAGTTTCAGTGTAGTTAGCTCCTCCCTGCAGACAGATATAAGGAAGTGTCCACCAGCATCTGACCAGAACTGAAGAAGCAGCTTAGATGAGCTGAGAAATGAATTGACCAAATAAACTTTTGTCCAGTCAAATTGAATTTCTCCTTTTGCCACTCTTAAGTGTTCAAAAGATCAGAGCTCTGCACTTCTAATTTAGATACAAGTCAAAACTATGTTATTGTTATTTGGGAAATGTGCTGCAATAGTCCATATACATGATTTTTAAAGCATCAAAGATTGGAGATAAAGTCCACAGGAAGTACACTCACTATCACTAATCTGCAGCTTCACTTCAGTCTGTGCACTGTGTGGATGTAAACAGACACACATGAACTACTTTCACCTTTTTACTTTTAAAGAACCCCTCAAACTTGATTAATAGTGCAATATTGTGGACTGGATGTCATTATTTGTGGAGGACAATTTCTATGGATAATGTGGATGAGATGCTGCACTTTAAATGTACTACTTTATGAGAAGTGAGTAATAAAGTCTTCTCATTGTTTTCACTATATCCCGAGTTTGTATTTTGCATCTCTGTGTCTGTTAGAGGCCAATATCCTACATGTGTCATTAGCATTTTAACTGTGTTGGGTTTGGTCGGGTTTGAACACAAATATCTTGGGTTGAATTTGGTCACCGCTTTGTTGGACGTGGGCCGGGCTCAGACAGAAAAATTCGTCCCGATCCACACTCTAATACACACACCACATTTATACTAGGCACTAGGCTGAAGTGTCTTATAAGGACACAACGACCAGCCGTCTCCCATCCAAGTTCTAACCAGACTGACCCTGCTTTGACTTCAGAGATCTGACGAGATCAGGCTCTGACAAGTAGATTTGGCCACACTCTTGTAAAAACAATTATATGTCTGAAATGATCTATAATCTACATAATCAGAACAAAGTTGTTGACTGTTTGGCTTTTAAAAACAAAGAGGAGCTCTACACTAAATCTACAGGATCACTGAAATAATCCACACTTCCAAGTCTGTTTCTGATGAGGATTCACTTAAATGTATAAAACGTGCTTCCATGAGGACTCAGGATGAACATATTTCTTTGTAAACTTGTGTTTCTTCTTTCCTTTTGTGCATTTTAAAGGCGCTGATCTGAGTGAGTGGGTGCCACAGGGGAGTTTGAGTTAACATTAGCTTAGAACACCATTTTTCAGTCTGTTGGAAGCCGGAGAGAGAGCGGCGTTTTGTTTGTTTATGTCGGAGGATTCCTCTTGGGATTTCCGAAGTCTTGAAGGAATTCTCAAAGATGGCTGACATGGGTAAGCTTGTATCTTGTTGATGTTTCTTCTTGTGATAAATTACATTGTTTATTTCTACAGTAGACATGCCAATAAACAACACAGCTGTTTTCCAGTCGGCCGTAAAGCTCTCATTAATTACATGAACTTTGATGATCCACGGAGGTCCACTCTGCTGCCTGAGGAATCATCCATTAAACTATATGAGATACTTATGGATGAGTTATGGCCCGCTTTCAGATGACATCACCACGTTCTATAGGCCAATCATATTTACTACAGATGGGGGAAGCTCAAGTGAATATTAGATTTTTGTTCCAATATTGTGACTTCTTTACCTGTCTAGTCAGGACTACATGCTTTGACACAACTTTACAATCATGAGTAGGTCTGGAGCCGGATCTTGTCTCCCTGATTCCTGAAGGAGTAATTGATAGACATATTAACCAATCAGAGAGACACATGCTCTGTTCTGGTAAAAACAAAGCCTGAGAAGCAGTGTAGGTTTCTGCAGAATCAACAATAAAATCACCAAACTCTGATTTATTTCAGGTAAAATTAACGGCTGTGGTTGGACAGAGGTTTTTCACACTCTATGGTCGGATTCCAAACCCTTCTAGTTTCGAACAGAATGTAGACAGGACTGGTTGCTCAGGCAAGGGAGTTCTAGTTTCTCAATTTAAGATTTGTGAATTTACCTTTTGGATATTTAATTTCAAATACGATGTAATAAATAGGGAAATCTGGCTCTTGCCCCCATCTGGGAGTGAAGCGTCGTCACATTCTAGCATAGATATAGATAGATAGATAGATAGATAGATAGATAGATAGATAGCATGGGCATGTGTTAATGCTGCCATCTTGGCACAGGGCTTCCATGGTCACTGAACGTCATTTGACCGATGCTTTTACACAGTATCAGTGAGCGAAGATACTGGACTTTTGTGCTGCATATGAACTGAACCAGGACTAAACCAGGACTGAACCAGGACTGAACCAGGACTGAACCAGGACTGAACCAGGACTAAACCAGGACTAAACCCAGGACTGAACCAGGACAGAACCTGGACTGAACCAGGACTAAACCTGGACTGAACCTGGACTAAACCCGGGACAAAACCCAGGACTCAACCAGGACTAAACCAGGTCAAAACCAGGACTAAACCAGATCTAAACCAGGGCTAAACGAGGACTGAACCAGGACTTAACTAGGACTGAACGAGGACTAAACCAGGACTAAACCAGATCTAAACCAGCACTAAACGAGAACTGAACCAGGACTAAACCAGGGCTGATCCCAGGAGGACTAAACCAGGACTGAACCAGGTCTAAACCAGGTCTAAACCAGGACTAATCTTGGACTTGAAAGAGACAGAGAACCCCTAAGCCTGCAGAGCAGGGTGTCCGCAAAGTGTGATCAGACGACGGCTGTGCTTAGCCCTGTGGGGCATGGAGCTCTGTGTCGGTCCTTTCACTCACGGTCTTCCATCCCGACACTCGGAACCATAACAAAGCCCGGCACAGTCTGGGGGTAGCCTGGCCCAGGCTCCCCCACGTGCAATAAACAGGCCAGAACCCAAGGAGGTCCCTTATGATCAGGCACTTGAGTTATTTTTTCAGAAAGCCTTGTACAGGTTTTCTGTAGTACGTGCATATGCACCAAACAAGCTCATGCTGTTTCATTATTTCATTTAGTTGCCTTGTTGTACCTTTAGTAGTTTCGTTTGTCTAATTATAGTATTTTATTTATTTAATTTGTATTATTATTTAATTGATACATTAAACTATTTTGTTTTATCAAAACAAACGTTAAATACAAGAACAAGTTCATTTTGGCTGAGCAGGTCTTGAGGTAAGTATTTGAAATAAAAACCTCAAGATATAAAATAAAATGTGTGTTTCTCACCTTCCACGGTGGTAGGTCTCTCTCACCCTCATTCAGCTCAGGTCCTCTACCAGAGGCCTGGGAGCTTGAGAGTTCTGCGCAGTATCTTTGCTGTTCCCAGAACTGCACTTTTCTGGACTGAGATGTCCGTTGTTTTTCCTGGTATCTGTTGAAGCCACTCTTCCAGTTTGGGGGTTACAGCCCCGAGTGCTCCGATCACCACAGGCACCACTGATGCCTTTACTTTCCAGGCTCTCTCCAGCTCTTCCTTGAGCCCCTGGTATTTCTCTAGCTTCTCGTGTTCCTTTTTCCTGATATTACCATCGCTTGGTATTGTGATGTCCACCACCACGGCTCTGCTCTGTTTCTTATCCACCACCACTATGTCTGGTTGGTTCGCCATCACCATTCTGTCAGTCTGTATCTGGAAGTCCCACAGGATCTTGGCTCGGAAATGGGCGATATATATATATATATATATATATGAGTGTGTATGTATGTATGTATGTATGTAATTCATTCCTTAAATGTCAAAGAAAGAAATCTGAATAAATGTAAGAATTTAACATAGCAAAACTATAGTATGACTATTGTGAAGATGATTATCTTCCATTAGAGCCTTACGACTCTTAACTCCTTCAGTCCTGTTCAAAAGTGCATGGGTAAAGTGAACGGGGAACATACACGGGAAGAGTTAACATCCATACCCTCCATATGTGAGAGCTGCTGGAGCCGGGGGCATGCTAGCACATTCCCCCAAACCGCAGCCACTCCACCGCTCTCCCACCACTCTCCCACCCTCTTCCTGCATTCCTCCCCCGTCTGAGGCACTTCCAGTAAGCCCACCGCGCCCCCTAAACGAGCCCTACAACACAAAACAAGCCCCTACAAAACAAAACAAGCCACTACCTAACAGACTAACAGACTAACAGACTAAAAACATGCCAGTACCCCAACAGGCTAACAAGCTAACAGGCTAACAAGCTAAAAACAGCCAAAAACAAGCCACTACCGCCAATGTTAATAGGCTAACAGGCTAACAGGCTAATGCCTGTTGAATGTGGGTAGTGGATTAATCCGAGTCAATTCTCCCGACATCCACTGTAAATGCGTTCCACTGCAACAATCAGGAAAATATGGAGCCCAAGAAAGATTCATGTAACATCAGGTATCGCTTAGCTTGATTTATCAGCCGGTCTCACTTTGTGGAAACCATCTGACTTTGCAGCATTAGGATTCGTTCATTCGGCAGTAGGCAAGTACTTTTTTAAATTTAACCAATCGCTGCTATTTGGTTGTGATGTATGTAATGCGCCAAATCCCGTAGGAAGAAGGACAATAATGCCTTTCCCCTTGATAAAATTCATCAAACATTCTCTTTGTTCTGGCTTTAAATCCTCAATCTCGGGAATCATTGCCAACACAGAATGTCTGTCTTCGTCTACATCCACAAAAGGGACCCAGACAGGCACTTGAGTTTGATGTCATGGCTTTACAGCTCACAGCTAATTTGCCAGTGTGTTGTCTACAACTTCCAGGGTTCTTGCAAACAGTTTAGTGTATTCTGATTCCGTATCTAGACACTGGAGAGAAATGAAATTGAGCAGAGGCACTAGGTGTCTCTGTTCTGGCTAGGTATCACTAGCTCCTGCTAATAAATAGAGTCTGTTAACTAACATTAGCTGTCAGCGACTCAGTTCTGGCCATTTGAATTTGACATGTTCAGAAAAAAAACTTGTGTTACTGTCGAATGATGTGAAAGAAAGTCTAAATGTCACTAGAATTTTTAGAAGACACTTTCTCTACACAGACACAACTTAACACATCAAAATGTCAAAAAGACAATTCTCTTGTTTACTGTGTGCACCAACAGTTTTGCTGTGACGTAAATCCAACCGAATTGGTCTGTGCTGAACTAGCCCGAGTTTGTGTTTTGGCGGAGGTCGGTTTTCCCTGAGCACAAGAGAACACAGCATACAAACAAGACCAAAACTACTCACTTCCCTCTTAGAATCAGGGTGTTAGTGCTGTGCAGTGATGTACCGTTGTGTGCACGTGCTGTGTCATCAGGCACATCATTTGAACTAATTTGCACCAACAGAGCACATCATCTATTGAGCCTGTATGAAATAAGATTGTACTGGAATGTCCCACACTGTAACCAAGACATGATTACTATTACATAAAACTGACTCTGGTGACTCATGCTAGAATGTTGTTATTGCCTCAAATCAAACCTGGAGTTGAGTTTTGTTCTGAGTATTAGGCTAAGTTCAGACTGCAGGGCTTAACGCTCAATTCCGATTTTTTTGTGAAATCCGATGTTTTTGTGAGGTCGTTCACATTTCCAATTAAATGCGACTTGTATTCGATCCCCTATGGCTGCGTTCATACTGCAGCCTGAAGTGACTCAAATCCGATTTTTTGGCTTCTATGTGACCTGTATCCGATCTTTTAATGACAGTCTGAACAACACAGATCCGATTTTTTCAAATGCGACCCAGGTCACTTGGATATGTGCTCCTGAAACCGATACATATTTGATCTTTTGACATGTGTCTTCAGTGTGAACGGCCAAAGCGCATTCATCCGACCTACGAGTTATCAACAAGCCACAAACGTCACTATTCTGCGCTGAAGGAGGCGAAAAGTGTTAATGAACTCCGTGTCACTGAAGCAAAGCACATCGCCACTCACCACTCTTGGCTACGTCTCCGCATCCACACGTTCCTTTCGCTGCCGCTGTCCTACAAAACACCACGGCCAAAAACCTCGTCCTTCTCAATCTCCTCCTTAAAACAAGTAAGTTGTTCATGTTCTGGCTCCGGTACGAGAGGAACTTTAAAATCGCCAGGTGCTCAATGCTCGCCTCCATGTTTGGACAACTTCCATAAACACAGAGCACACACGCTGCGGTTGACGTCATCGTGTCTCCAGTGCACATGCGGGACACTTTCGGGCCGTTTACTGTTCACACTGGATGCACAGATGTAGCCAAGAGTGGTGAGTGGTGATGTGCTTCGCTTCAGTGACACGGAGCTCATTAACAATTTTCGCCTACTTCAGCGCAGAATAGTGACGTTTGTGTTTTGTTGATAACATGTAGGTCGGATGAATGCGCTTTGGCTGTTCACACTGAAGTCACATATATACGGATATGTATCGGTTTCAGGAGCACATATCCAAGTGACCTGGGTCACATTTGAAAAAATCGGATTTGTGTCGTTCAGACTGTCATTAAAAGATCGGATACAGGTCACATAGAAGCCAAAAAAATCGGATTTGGGTCACTTCAGGCTGCAGTCTAAACGCAGCCTTAGTCTGTCTACATCTCCAAAGTTCAAAATGCCTGTTCCACCTTGTGATGTCATCTAGTGGTAGTTAACAACTATCTTTTCTCTTTTGTTCAGCAGAAATGGGCAATTCCAGGGCTGAAATGATCCAAATGATTCTAGTGAAGGTGTAAGGAGTTTAAAAAACAGTGGAGCACTTACTACTAATATTACCATATGACATCACAAGGTGGAACAGAGTGTTTTCAGTTTGAGAGAAGAACTCAGTCTAAATCTGCATGATTTGTGTGTTAAACATGTGAATGAAACAAAAACACAACTCCAGATCTGTTTGTGATGTGGAACCAAGTTTATATGATCAGAAAAAAGCGCAGTATGGGCCCTTTAACAATGCCCATCCTCCCACGGTAACAGGCTCACAGGTTCCAGAACTAAAAACAAGTGCAAAACAACCACCACTGCTCCAAAACAGCAGGGCTGATGGGAAGTGATGCAGAAAGCAGAGCCATGTGTGCTCCATACAGTGACAGGAGAGAAGAGGGGGGGTTGGGGGGGTGCAGTACAGGGAGTATACAGTAACACTGACAGGTGACATGTGCTGGTGTTTCCAGGAAAGGGTTAAAACAACATTTGTGGGAAGTGGGTTAGTGAAGAGGTCAGGAAAAGATCAAGTAAACATGTCCTGTATAGTGCACATAATCCCTGTCTCTATTTTACACTGAGGGTCATCCAAATTTACTCCCCCACACACTCAGAAGTCTGAGGTCCAGCTCCAGCTCATGGGGCCTAAGATGAGACTTAAAACAAGGAGGACAGGACCTTCTCTGTGACCGGCCCCAAACTCTGGAACACTCTGCCCCCCCACGTCCCAACAGCCCCACAGTGACAGAGAGTTTTAGTCTCGTCTTAACACCCACTTTTATTCTCTGGCTTTAACACTGCCTGAGTTGTGTGCTCCTCTGTGTCTTTTATTTTATTTTTTATGTTTTTTACCTTTTTATTACTTAATGATATTCTTGCTCTTATTTGATTTGACTAGTTTTACCGAGGACTCGTGGAGATAAGTATAGCTTTATTTTATACTGCAGCACTTTGGAAACTGTTTTGTTTATAAAATGTACTATAGAAAGAAATAAAGAGGATTGGATTGGGGTCCTGTCCCACAGATTTACAGCCACATCTCTGATAGTCAGCCCCAGGGCAGCTGTAACTCTCTACAGTAAGGATGTTTATTCAAGTGTACAGTTACAAATATACAATACCTCCTCCACCTATTAAAGGCTCTACACTCCATTTTTACTGTTTACTGTGAAAATGTAAAAACAGAACTAGCATCCACTCAAACCTACTGCCTAATATAAATACACCTCTATATTTGCCCATTTTAATTTGCAGTCTGCCCAACCAAATTCAGTAGCCTAGAACCTCACTTACCTTATGCATCCAGAAACATCCTAATTATTCACCACAATGAGTTTATAAGCATTTTTCACAACTTTTAGAGACCAGAGTGGAGTTTTGTGGTCATAGTAAAGCGTGGTAGCATGGTAAGGCTCACTTCCAGATGACTGGACAATAAGACACTTTATACTTAAACTCACACTGTACACAACTGACTTATTTTGACCTTAGTAGCTAATTGTTCAATGTATCTGTACTAGGGCAAGACATATTTTGCTCTCACACATGGAAAGAAATCAGGTACAGGCCCTTTAGAGTTGCTATGTTTTTAAAATGAGGAAGCAGTGAGGCAGTGGGGTAAGACCTGGTCCATAAACAGGTCCATCTCCAGCTCAGATCTCATCCAAAGCACACGCTCTGAAGACACACGCTCTGAAGACACACGCTCTGAAGACACACGCTCTGAAGACACACGCTCTGAAGACACACGCTCTGAAGACACACGCTCTGAAGACACACGCTCTGAAGACACACGCTGTAAAGACACACGTTCTAAAGAAACACGTTCTAAAGAAACACGTTCTAAGGACAGATTTATCACTGTCTTAACACAAAAGTTCCATTTTCTTTGTTGACAGTCTAATCCTCTTTCACTTGTGTGGATAAAATAGCTTGTTTCACTTTCCCCTCCACATTGACAAAGACAGCATTGGGAATTCCCTGGAGGTTCAGTCCCACTCGTATTTAAACCTGAGCTTTGATTAAACCTCCTGTCCACAGGGGGCAGCACGTTCAGGAGATATGCACTGCTGTATAGTGCGTTTGGTGTGAGTTTTGTTGTTGTGTCCCGAAGCTCCACACTGTCTGCAGTCTCTCAGTCTCAGAGCGGTTTAACATTATTCTACACAGACATTTGAACACAACTGATAACAAAAGTCCTACATGTCTCTAAGAGGACATGTTTCAAGCATCACAAGATTTAAGGGAAACAAAAGGATGTGTTCATAGTAATGTACTAGATAAATCTCTCGCCATATTTTCACAATATGTGTCTCACAGTACAATCCACTGATTTACTGCCATATTTTGTAGATTGTGTGGATTGGATTGTGATTATGTTAGGTTTTTTTTCCTTTTAAAATGCCTTAACAAGCCTTTGGTTATGTCATAATCCAAAGAATCAAGATTTAAATCCTTAAAGAAAACCTATTGTGTCTGTTCTATAGTTATACTCTGTGAAATTTACTAAATCTTTGACATAGATCATTGTGTTATAAGTTGCACATTTTCAATTGTAATATTAATATAATAGTAAGTCCTCTGACCTCCATGTTAGAAAATCAGTGTCCAGTGAGAGGTGACGTCGCCGTAAACATCATCACAACAAAGAGTCGACTGCTCCTGTGGATAACTATGACTCTAGTGAGTACTGGATCTTTTTCATTTGTATCAGAATGACTGATGTGATTAATAAAATCAAACTGGAGAAGTAAGTACGCCACAGTGGCTGTGTACCGGTGGAGGTGAAAACGGGGGTTGAATATGAGGTCATTGGAAATAGGCGTTTAAAGATGACTCAAACATGTATGGGTCACTCCAAATACAACTTCAGATGAGTTCATGGTGAGAGGAATCAACTATAACACAGTTAAAAGCTCTGAAAAGTGGATTTTGCAGAATAGGTCTGCTGTAACACATTTTCCTTTGTGTGCATTCATTACACACCATTACATCATAAACATATTGTACTTCATGGCCCATTGACGCCTCATGTTTATCTCTGCAGAGTTTCTGCTGCTTTTGCATATTCCCCACAAACAACTAAGTTAAAAGTACTGTCTCCCATCTGCCGAAAATGCAAACCTCCACATTTAAGGCCAGCGGTCCTCTTTTCTCCACAACTTTTCAGAGCCAAAGTGGCTGAAAAAGCAGAGTTCAGCAGATTTGGGAGTCCATCAGGCACATGAGGAGGAGCAGGGCTGAGTGTGACTGAATAATGCTGCTGCTCCAGTGATGAAGCTCTTCTCATCCTCCTCAAACACAGACACAGACACAGACTACAGCCACTGGCCAAACAAAGAAGCCCTCTGACACACTCACACCTTTTACTGAACATTTCAATATGAATCCAGCAGCTCCCATTTCAAAAACAAGGTGACGTCAACAGCTTTTGGACACACTCATCTAATGTTTCATTTTCAGAAGTGGGTACAACTACTACTTACTTGATTATCCTTTTAAATAATTTAACTTTTAACAGCATACTACTTCCACTTGAGTTATATTATTTTGAAAGTTTCTCTTAATTGAGTAAAATTGTTGGCTACTCCACCCCAACTTAAAAATGTTGAAAACAAACAAAAGCAGCTTGTTTTTTTTAAAGGCACATAATGACCTATAAAAAAAATAGTGAACTGTTGTACAGTTGTAGGGAGTATTATCTGTTACATAAGGGTGAGTTGTTGTACAGTTGTAGGGAGTATTATCTGTTACATAAGGGTGAGTTGTTGTACAGTTGTAGGGAGTATTATCTGTTACATAAGGGTGAGTTGTTGTACAGTTGTAGGGAGTATTATCTGTTACATAAGGGTGAGTTGTTGTACAGTTGTAGGGAGTATTATCTGTTACATAAGGGTGAGTTGTTGTACAGTTGTAGGGAGTATTATCTGTTACATAAGGGTGAGTTGTTGTACAGTTGTAGGGAGTATTACATAAGGGTGAGTTGTTGTACAGTTGTAGGGAGTATTATCTGTTACATAAGGGTGAGTTGTTGTACAGTTGTAGGGAGTATTATCTGTTACATAAGGGTGAGTTGTTGTACAGTTGTAGGAGAGTTGTTGAACAGTTGTAGGGAGTATTATCTGTTCCATAATGGTGAGTTGTTGAACAGTTGTAGGGAGTATTATCTGTTCCATAATGGTGAGTTGTTGTACAGTTGTAGGGAGTATTCTTGGTCTTGGTGACCACTATTTACTACTGATCCTTCATGACAAAGTCTGTGTTTGTACTCATTAGTTTGGAGAGGATAAATAAAGGTCAAATAAATCAAAGTGAAGCTCCATACATCTGTGCCAAAACACAGTGACCAGCGCCGTGTCCACCCGCTCAGATTAAAGACCATTGTAATGCTTTCTCGGCAGCAGAGGTCAGGCCAAAACCAGAGCCCAGCGCCCAGTGCGTGCGACCCAGGAGGCAGTGAGGGGTGAGCGGGTTTAGGAGCAGACCGAGCGCAGTCATTGTGGTCGTCCAGAGAGAAGAGCCATTGCTTACAGCCGCCGAGAGCTCTGTCCAAGTGAGTGAGAGCGAGAGCACCTGGCAGAGGGACAGAGGGCTGAGGTGGACGAGGGACACAGCGCAAAGTGACCAACGTTATGAATCAAGATTATGGTGCTTCATTTGGCAGCACTGTGGCAGAGTGGTTAGCCTCACAGTAAGGGTTCAATAAGCTCAGCAGCATGCCTGTTAGCCCACTGTGTCTTAAAGCTAATGCTGACTTTTATTAACAATTAGGGCTGAATGAAAGATGATGCATTTTTTATGTAGATTACTTCAATTTGTAGCACTACTCTAATATTTATATCTGTATATTTACTAGTGCTGTCATGTGATAAAAAAAAATTAGAGATTAATTCATTATGATCTGTAATTAATTAATCTAATTAATCTCATTTTAATCTCACCTAAAAATTGCTGAGAAAAGCCTTCAATTTGAGGTATTTTCATTTAAATTCATTATTAAATTATTGTGGCAGATCAAAAGACTGATATAGATTTAAAAAAGTGACTTTATAAAGTTTATAAAGTACAAATCTCTCCAATTTGGCTGTTGAGCCCAAGTCTCCATGAATAAGAAACTGTTTGCTGTAAAGTAGCAAAGACGAGGAAATCTGAACATAATAACTTTTGTCTACTTAAAGACAATAAAAAGTCCAGTCTTTCCTTAACCATATTAAAAATATTATTGATAGAGAAATGCTTTATATATGAGATCACTGGTTTTAGTCCTGGTTTTAGTCCTGGTTTAGACCTGCTTTAGTCCTAGTTTAGTCCTAGTTTAGTCCTGGAATGGATTAATCCTGTTTTAGTCCTGGTGTTAGTTCTGGTTTAGTCCTGGTTTAGACCTGGTTTAGTCCTGGTCTAGACCTGGTTTAGACCTGGTTTTAGTTCTGGTTTTAGTTCTGGTTTAGTCCTGGTTTAGTCCTGGTTTAGTCCTGGTTTAGACCTGGTTTTAGTTCTGGTTTTAGTTCTGGTTTTAGTTCTGGTTTTAGTCTGGTTTAGTCCTGGTTTAGTCCTGGTTTAGACCTGGTTTAGTCCTGGACTGGATTAGTCCTGGTTTTAGTCTTGGTGTTAGTTCTGGTTTAGAGGCGCACAGGAGGAAGCGCGGTTTACGCAGCGTACGCGAGAAAACACGATCCACACGCGGCTCACGGGAGCACGTCGGTGTCCGCGCAGTAACTACGGAAGGAAACGTGATCTGCGTGTTCTCAGGTTAATGATGATGAAGGTGTGTGTTTGTGTGTGTGTGTGTTTGTGTGTGTTTGTGTGTGTTTGTGTGCGTGTCCCCTCATGTGGCAGGTCACTATAGGACAGTAGTGCAGACATCATGAGTCTATGCAGGTTGTTGACTGACGGCGCCAACGTTAACATGACGTTTACATCGCTCTTACTGCGCGCGTTTTGTGTGGGTTTCTGGCAATGAGTGGAATTACCGAAATAAAAAAATGTATAAATGTGTTTTTTTTGTGTGTGTGTGTGTGGTGTTGTTGTCCCAACAAATAAAAACTCGCATACAGAAACACTAAAGTTAGAGATTAAAAATTTGATTAACGCGATTAAAAAACATAACGCGCTAAATATGACTGTAATTAATTAATCGCACGATAGTTTACAATGTGCAATGGGCAAAGTGCAATATGCTATTAATTAAGTATTTTAATATTTAAATTACGGGCAATATGTAATATACTAAAGAATTTTACCTTCGAGGGCACGTGCAATACATTGTAGAAAAGCACTTTATAGTAATTTTAGCTTCATATCTCTACACTGGCATCTTAACTAAACAAGGCAGCGTGCAATCCAACATCCTTTACTTGACCTGTGTCTGTGATCTTGTGACTGACCAGCTCTTTGTGTCTGTCTATTGTATTATTGTATTGTCTGTCGGGGTGTATTGTTTTTACTGTGATTTTGTTTATGATTACATCAACCTGCCTAGGGACAGCAGATGGAAATTAGCCTTGGGCTATAATCTGATAACATATTTACATATCATGTATATGTTCATTAATGTGTTTTGTCCCTATTTTCTTAAATAAATTAATAATAATAAAATTAATAATAATAATCGCAATTAACGCGATAATTTGACACCCCTAATATTTACACAAACATGTTCTTTTGTAAACTTTGTTTAGTTCTTATCTTGCTGTCAGTCACACCCACATCTCCCTGTTCACTGCCTTATCTTTAAATATGTTTTTATTTGAACACAACTGCAAAAACCTCACAGACATACAACAGAACAGGAAGTAGTGATGCTAACAGTGCAGCTGTTGTTGTGCACACAGACCTGTCCTGGACCACGCACTTTTCACTCAGGAGGTTACATGCACTTCAGTATCCCGGTTATGATCGGGTTTTTTGAATATCCCAGTTTCGTCATGGTGCATGTAAACCGCATACCCGGAATACTGCCATAACCAGGATATGGCTAATAAGCGGGATACTGAAGTGCATGGAAACACACTCAATGAGGAAGTTACATGTTCAAATATACTTTAAGATGCTCTGTGTAACTTTTTTGATTGCCATAGAGATGTTATTGCTTTGGCTGGAATGTTCCACAGCATGGCATTAAAAACATGTATTTTGTATGTTTCAGTCTCACTTGACTGATCAAATCACCCGCTCGTCTCCATGGAAACACTAGATACGTTTTGTGGAACATTCCAGGCAACGTTATAAACTCTCCATGGTGACAAGGAGGTAGCAGACCCTCCAACCAAAAAGGTACACAGTGCAACTTTTCTTCTCTCAAACAGAAAACACTCTGTTCCACCTTGTGATGTCATGTGGTAATACAAGAAGAACTCCACTGTG